>NC_136620.1:33318383-33448383 GCF_933228915.1 Telmatherina bonti | reverse complement strand
TGTAAATGCATCTCCTTGCTCTCTGGTGTGCTGGATAAATGTATCGGTACGTCCCAGACTGGTACTCGGTTCAGTTTTAGTAGGATTTGCAGTTAAACCAAATCAACACAGTCACAAAGTAGGTTTTTACTGTTTCCTTTCGCTTGTCTTTCACACTGCTTCGCTTTCCAACTTCTTTTCACACCTTGCATGTCGTGTCTCCCGTGTGGGACAGCGCACGCTGCATATGCAGGTGCTTTTACAGTGTGTGTATACATATGTGTGTGTGTACGCTAATCTTTAGATGAGGGGCTGGTGGTTAAATCATGATGCATAGTCCAAGGCTGCTCTGGCCACTGTCATTAATCAGTACAGGGGCGGGGGACGTATCTGCTTTTTATCCATCTCTTAAATCAGTCACTGCAGCTATCGGCAGCCCTCCCTCCTCCCCACACCCTCTGTCCCCCCCCCACCCAACAACGCACGCACTCCCCCCTCCCCCCACAGGCCGCTGATTGAAGTGGCATTGTTTGGGAGACAAGCGGCGCTCAATCAATAGGCAGTCTCACTAAATTACCGTTTGCATGAAAAATGAAGGGCCCAACCTAACTCCATTCAGCTGTGGATGTGCTCTGTGTGCATTTGTGTGTCAGTAGATGGTGTGACAGAAAGAAATGTGAGCATGAGACGTAGAGAAGGGAGAACTGTGTGTGTGTGTGTGTTTGCCGAGGGACAAAGATGACAAAGTGTGTAAGTAATAGCAGCAGGATGCGCCTCTGCTGCAGCGTAAAACCTTTGGAAGACCACTTACAGCTGCTTCGAGCCGAGGCAGAAAAAAGCAGCTGAGGATTCCTTCTTCGTGTATTGATCACGGCTTGTTAAGGACTTCTGTAGTGGGTCGACACAGCGACCCTCACCCTTCACCTTGACCTCTCAACTTTACCTTTCACCCCAGAATGACCTGCTGCACTACATTTGTCTGCGTTGAGATAAATCCAGCTGGGATGATCTCTCTGGACTTTTACGTGTGATTGTGAATACACGCCTGGATCTGTTGGTGAGAGGTGGAAATAAAAGACTTTCTTAGGTCTCGGTGTGTGTTTGTCTGCAGGTTTGGACAGCTGTGGTAGGCTGGAGTGAGGTCTCAGCCTCTCTGCCTGTTTTCGCTCCGCCCTGACCTCTGGCTATTAATCATCTCTAGATCTGTGTTTACCCTCAGTTCAGCTCTCCAGCACACAGGCACCTAGAGGGGCAATTAGAGAAGAACCGCCACCCCAGCACAGAGGATTGCCCCCCTTCTCTAGTCTCACACACACACACACACACACACACACACACACATACACTAGAAAATAAACCTCAGAGAAAGCGGGCCTAGCCTCACCCAGAGAGCCGGCAATAATGTTTTTATTTACTTTAAAAGCATCCTGCTGTTAATACAAGTGGCATTTCACCAGATCACAATGCTGCCGTTACATTTGTATGGGAAGGAGTTTGCGCATCGTTTTTATTCAAACGCGTTATGAATGTGTATGTGCGCGTGGAAGCCTCCCACCCCCACAGGGCATACCAAACATGCATTAGTATAAGTTGCACAGGCTGAGTCTCATCCAGTGTACATATGGTAATGGATGGTGTGTGTGGAACATGTCAGCCACCTCATCATGTAAAAGCCTCGGTGTACAGGAGGGAGCATCGAGGGCTGGCAGGTAGGCATTAGGCAATATAATGGCCTCTATTTTTACACAGTGGAACTCAGTTGAAGAGGCGACGCTTATGAAGCTTTAAAAAAAAAAACAGACATGCAAGTCGGGGGGGGGGGTAAGTGGGTAAGTGAACGAATAAAGCTGCTTTTCAAATCGCCTGACTGTTGGACCTGTTTGTCTGTGCTCGTGTGTCTGAGAGCAAGTTTTTTTTTTCTTTCTTTTATGTTTTAACATACAGTTTGTTTATCTTTTATACATGATCGAAACCGAGAAAGAGCAGCCGAACTCTGATGTGTGTTCTGGATAATAATACTTAGGAATAATAAACTTTTGTAGGTAGTTCCAGTGGCGTCACAGACAAACACACGCCTACACCGATGTCTGCGTTTGCAGGAAGTCTGCCATGCTCTTGTTCTGAGTGGATGTAGGCCTGCCCTGGGCCCAGGGTGGTACTTAATCTCTGTGTGTATGACATGTGTGAGCTCAGGGTATTGTACTGTATGTTTCCCTCTCACTCAGCTGTACTTAATGTAGCCCATAAAGGCTACACAACAATAAGCTACGCCTGGCACTCAGGCCACCATTCCGCACTACACTAGCCCGCTGAGCAGGATAAATGACTCCTATAAACCTGTCACACACATACATACACACACCCCGGAGCGTGCACAGACTATAGAAAGTCATCCCTCTGGCTGTGGAGGATCTGCTGGGCTTGTCAGTGCAGTTGTATGAAGTTTGTTTCAGTCTGTGCGGCGTGCGGTAATATCCGGAGCACTACTCGTAAAAAATCTGAGGTGAGAAATATGGGCAGGAAAAGCTTATGGTTATCTGGGATCCTCACACTCAAAAGATATTAATGGAGGCATAGTGTTCATGTGATGGTTCCATTATGCATTTGTGCATCAGTCCCAATTGATATGATCTTTTCCCATTCTTTCACCCGGGCCCAGTGTTTAATCAGTGGCTGAAGACAGATCTAACTTCCCTAATGTCCTGGACCTCCCTCTGCATCTCTCCCAAGAAGACTGATCTACATTAAGAGGGGATAAAATAACCCTTCCTCGTGATGGCTGGCCGCAGTGTTCGTAAATGAATGCCATTTAAAATCCATAAAACTGTTATTCTGCATAATACCTTATGAATATATGTGTGCATGAGAAGTAGTTAAGCATCGGTGGGTGTTGTGGGGCCGGCGATGGATGGCCCCTGGATATGTTTAGGTGTGTGTGTGCTGGGCTTTTTGGCGTGCACGTTCGCAGCTCGCACTGTGTCTGATATTACATACCAGTATTGTGGAGAGGATTTTATCTATCATTTTTTTACAAAAAAAACACCCACCCTGACTGAGAGCATTGTAGTGGAAGCAGTGGAGGAGCTACTGGTCTATTTATGGATCCAGCTTGGTGTTTATCAGTCACACACTGACTGAGACACAGACAGCATCATCTGGCCCCTCATGTTGGTTTTAATGATTTTCCTGTTAAAGATGTCAGTGTCATGTTGCTTTTTGTTGTTTTCCCAGTCGTCGTGGCAACCCCAAATGAAACTGCTGCGTGCAGGTTTAGCGGAACCCAACTTGATTTTGATAAAAATGTAAATGTGATGTAAATCCTAATATTTATTCTTTCACTTAAAAAGAAGAAAATGAAAAAGGCTAAACACATTATCTCTGTATTTTTATGTGTTGCCTATTTTGGCGCCAGCCGTGGTATTCATAAATAAACCACATAGATAATAGTCTTCGACGAGAAATCCATTTCCAGTCTTGATATTTATTCAAGCAGTTCTCTCCCATGTTTATACAATCCAGAGTATTAAAAGATTGATTCAATTTTATGTTTTGGAATAAAATGCAAACAAAAACAGATGCTTGTGTGTCCCCCCCTCCCTCCCTCTCCAAGCTGAGGAGGTATTGTGGTTTATGTAAACCCATAGAGCTTGAGCTCTATTCTGGGCCTGGAGCTTCACAGAAAGGCAGAAAGAGAAGGCAGAGCTGGTGAAGGTAGACTGCTGTGCTTTACAGTGGGGATAGTGTGTGGGTGAAAGCAGCAGGCTTGAATATGTTGTCTGTCTGTATCTACAGATGCAGTAATATGACCTCATTTTACTTTCTATTATGTGTTCACATAAGCAGCCATCAGCTTAACCTTTATGATAAGCTACACGTTCCTTATCAGGATCTGATAAATTGTATCATTTGTCATTTTATAGTGGCCTTGTTATCTTAAAACAAGGTTTTTATCTCTTAATATTGGATAGCATCTCCTCTCAGTGATACAAGTTTAACCATTTCATTGTTCCATAATTTTGTGTAAAATCCATTCTGAACTTTCTAACCACCTATACGCGAAACTTTCTGGTTTATTTTGTTAATTTCGTTAAGCAGCTGGGCTGCGGTTGCATTTGAAGCCACAGTTATTTTTAAACTGCCTGCTTCCACCCGTAGCAACTTTTAAAACACCTGCTCCAATGGGATTTGGGTGATTTCTGGTCCCACTGGACCTGTGATATCCCAAACAGGGCAATCTGTTACCGTTTCTCACTATATTGGTGTCTTTACTATATAATGAGCTTAGTGAGAGAGAGTTCACGGTATGTAGCACAAATATTTGTGAAAATAGAATAATTTTTCTGTCTTGACAAAATGGGAACTGGGATTTTGGTGCACACTAGTTTTTGCATTTTTTTCCCCCAGAAGAGGTGAATTGGGATCTCTTTCACCAGATCTCAAATTATTCAACATGCAACAGATACAAGAGATACTTAGTTTATTGCATCCAATTGGATGTACTTGACTGCAAAAAAGTAAAATAGGAGAAAAAAGTGTTCTTTACTCCTGTTTAAAGGACCCACGATATATTTTTCCATATTTTCTGGCTCATTTGCTATGTTGGAACAACGTATTATTACATTAAGCTCAAATACATACGTTTATTTCAGTATTTTTAGTTAGAATGAACATGTTTTATTCGGCATGACTGAACTTTCCTTCACAAAATTTTGTATTTAAAGAAGCCTAGCCAATAAGATGCCATAGTTCCTGGATTTCTGTGCTCACTCAGTGTCACACATCTACAGAATACACATTATATAACACAGCAATTTTAAAAGCAGACATGCTTTCAAAAGAGCATCACAGCTCTTTGTTTCAAGCTCCAAGAAATTGTGTTTCTTGGAGGGGTTGCAAGTTTAAGTGAGCCTTTTCAGCTTTCCTGAAGACACAGTGATCTGGGGAAATATATGACCATCATTACCTTTCTAAATCATTGCGGTGGCTGTCATTTCACCACACTTCCCAAGTCTGTACCTATTAGCATGACAGTAAAAATACATGCACAGTTTCTTCTGTTTTATCCACAGCCGTGCTTATTCTTTTTTACTAATTACTGATATCATATCCCGCCACGGCTATAATGTCATGTGGAACAGACATGAGGCCGTACTTACTGTGTGTAGGGGGAAGGGAGTAATGCAAGGTGGGTTGATTTTACATGGGTGCAGATATGCAGGGTGGCAGTCAGACAAAGGGGAAGTCAAAGCATCCTTCATGTAATTTAAATGCAATTATGCATTCCCCCACCATGTTCCTCTGCGGTTTACAGTGCTGAAGTGAATAACAGGGCTGGATCTTCATCTAGTCCTGCCGGGAATCTAGTGGTCCCTGTCTGCAAGCCCTGCTCCTGTCTCGAATCCAGTCACCTGCTCCTCTTATTATTGGACATTATTCCACTGGCAGAGCAGAAAGGAAGAGAGGAGGGGAACTTTAATAGCACACCTGAATGGAGGGTGTCATATAATCAATGCATACAGGCCTGCATTACAGGCTGTCACAGAGACTCCATCACACACCAGTAGAAAGGAGCAGGGAGAATGGGATATTAACTCCTGTGAAAGGAGGGAAAGGGTATCAGTGGCCTGAAATTAAACGGCTTGCTCCGAAGCAGATGAGGCCAGAAATGAGGCAGCCGTTTGAGCGGAGTTTAGTGCAAAGGTTTTGCACAATATTTGCCATTCTGCTTCAGATTTGCAGCTTCAGATTTGCTGTTTGGCTCCCTGTCTGTCTGTTGCCTTTCTCTTATTTCCCATCCTCACGGCGATACATCGACATGACCAGAGGAATCAGCGTGTACTGTTTCAGAGGACTAGTTAGAACTTCCTCAAACAGAACTTCTCCTAAGAAGTTTTCTGTTTTTATGCCTATGTGTATGTTCAACTGCTGTCGTCAGCAGACTGTAATCCCTCTGAGCCTTCCCTGTCTGTGTGTTTGTGTGTGTGTGTGTGTGTGTGTGTGTGTGTGTGTGTGTGCTTGTGTTAGTCCATTTTCTTCTTGGTTTGGAAAATGCCGGACTGCATGTTTTTGTGTGTCTGTGTGTGTGTGTGTGTGTGCGTGCGTGCGTGTGTGTGTGTGTGTGTGTAAGATGTTCTGCGGAATACCCTTTGATACAGAGAGAGTTTTAGAAATGCAATTTCCTCCCTTTCTGTGTATGCGTGTATTCATGTTGGGTTTATTAGAATATGAAAGTGTTGTGCTGCAGTGCCAGGGTTAGCCTCGCCCTCCGTCCGCTCTCGCTGCCTCGCTTTCGCTCGTTCTTTGGCCTCCGCGGTCTCTCTGGCTGACTCATGCATTAGAGATGAGGGGCTGGAGAGAAGAGGGGAGACCAGCGTCAGGGGAGACCAGCAACTAACACCAGGAAACTCACCATTATAAACAGGATCAACACGCCTCGCATATAAGACACTTTCAAGTCTGAGAGAGTGTGTGTTTGTGCGTGAGTGGGAGGGGAAGCTGTAGTTAGGAATAGATGAGCATGTGTTTTAAAGTTTGCATGTTCTCTTTTATGAAGTTAGCTTTCCACTTCAGGGTTTGAGGCTGAACCATGAGGACAGCCTTTCTGCTCACATCTACTGTGTGAAACTCAAACAATTACAAAGAACCAATCACATTATACTTGGTGGTTTTGGGATTATGCGATGACACAATCAAAATGTCTCTTTCAATGCTTAATCACATCGTGTAACTTTTAGAAGAGTTGAGTCTCTGTTCCTGGTGGGTGCTGGAGACAGAGGACCTGCTTGTTCATGGTCCTGGGGGGGGGGGGGGGGGGGGGGAGTAACACAAAAAGGATGGCTCACCCCTGGGGCCACATCTCTGTTATCCAGTCCGCAGGCTGGGATGAGGTCAGCTCCGCGGTGATCTGCGTGGACCTGTAGAGAACCATTTGGGCTCCCTTACATACATGAATGAATATGTCTGTTTCATGCACTGTCATATGTCACCACCCTCATACTACTCTTCGCCTTTTATGTTGCATGGTTGTTAAGTTCATCCACTGGTGGGAAGCGCTAAGGTCAGAGTTCACTTCCACATTCAGATTTCACTTTTAGACACCTGTTGGTGGCGGTAAACCGCTGCTGTAAAGACTTTTGCACCCGCCTACCACGACTGACAGATGCTCTCAGCCTTTCAAGAAAGGCTCCCGCCAAACTCGCCTCGTCATCTTCTTTGTCTTCCGCTTCTTTTCTTCTTCTTCTCTGATTTGTTCCTTTCCTGGGCTGCATGTCAGCTATACTGTTCAACACTGTTCTTGTGGTTTTTGATGGTATTTCTCCATTTTCTACATCAAGAAACAAAACTGAACCAAATTACTTGTGTAAACGATGCAGGAGACGGACAACAGTGTCAGTCTGCGTATCTGTATTCTGCGTCGAGCTTAAATGAGCCTCAAGAGACGAAACCGCATCTTTCCTCCATGTTTCTGGAATTTTACCTCTCTTGTCTTTTAAGTTTATGACCTTTACAATGATTGATTGCGACCGCATCCTAAGAATGTTTATCCTAAGTGAGTCTTGCTAATTTCATAGTAAAAGGAGCGTTCCAAACTTTACTTGTAAAAGCAAACCCAATATCTTTTTTTTGGAATGACTAGTCGCTCCAATATTAAGTAAAGTTCCACTCCTACTTCTTCTAAGAAACAATAGAATCACTGAATGCAAGGGTTGTAAACAGCTTCAGTGAAATAACCTGGAGGTGTTGACTAAAGAGCTGCTGGTTAACTGGTTTTGCATAAAGACCAAAAAAAAAGGCATATTTGTGAGTTGCATTTTTCATTTCTTTTAACGCTTGTTGTGTAACTCTGGCATCAGAAGTACCTTTTAACTTGTAAAGACAGTAAAAAACACCTCCAGTTTTGCATTAATCTAGAGGAAATAAGGAAACCAAACATTACACCCAGATATTATGGTGCTACAGAGTCTAATCGGAAACCATCTTTAGCCTTTAGTGCCTAGTGTCCACTTTGGTGAACACCTAAAGGCTATTTTCTAGTATGTGCATGGGAGGAGTAGTGTATTTGCAAATTAGCCACTTTAGTGGACATTACTGAGTCATCTCATATGCTGTAACTGACTGAACAATAAATGAATATATTATTAAAATTCCATATATACAAATACAATATAATTACAGCATGTATGCACAAAAAAATAAAAATAAAATCACCACTTGGATTTAACTAAGCAAATAAGTACAACTTTTTTTCAGCTTGCATCCCCATGAACAATGCAAAGGGATTGGGATTGACTAGCTGTGCAGCCATAAGAAAACAACCAATCAGTGAAGCTAACTGGAGAGAAAGTCTTCAGTGTGCTCAGGAGCATAAAGACTGGACTAGAGCAATGGAAGATTCCAGTGTATTATCTTATCAATATTTTTATATAGTAGCTAAAAAAAAATCAAGTAAAAAAAGCTAATTAGGATTAAACATAAACATTAGGCTACATGTCTGTAGAAGTAAAAATATTGCAGTGAAAATGAAAAATGTGGCTCTCTTCTAATAATTTAAGCAACAGAAGCTTACGGCAGATGTTAAGATTTAGTTACTGATTCAGGGCGATATTGGTAATATCAACAAAAAATTACCTTTAAATTTGTTTACAGATATTTGTAGAGATTTCTTTCCTTATATGACTTTCTCTTCTTGAATCACTTGGTATGGGGTCCCCTATCCCTCTGACCAGGGGCTAATGTTCATAAGGCACCCATCCAGGCAAGAGGAGTGAGGAGGGGCTTGTCTGGCCTTTGACCCCAGCCTCCCCCTCCCTTACCTGGGTCAGCCCACATAGGACAGGGCCTGAGAGAAGATTAATGGAACTCACCACAGGAGTAGATGTGTGAGAGAGTGTGTGTGCACAAGAGGGTAAAATAGATGTACACAACCTTGTGTGTGTGAAAAAGACCATGTGTAACATACAGAAAATGTTTTTTTTATGTTTTTTTTTTTAAGTTCCTGCTTTGAGCAGTGACTTCGTCAGCTTGCAGTCGAGCTTTTTCATGTAATTCCTGTTTCTTCAGGAACAAGTCCAACCATTATTTAGCAGGTGATTATGCAGCCCCACGTGGCACAAACTCCCGCTCTGTCTTGTTCTCTCTCCTCGCTTCCTCTCCCTCTCTGTGAAGAGTGCTGTTTCAGCAAGGTCTTCTGTTCATTCTCAAGGTGTCCTCCGTGCCGGCTCTTTTCTGAAGGCCCTTTTAATGGATTGGCCTGATATACCTTCCAAATGGAGCACTTTGAGCGTTAATTCGCTTTCTGATAAAGATCCCCCCTTTTTACCTTCCCTTTCTATAAGTCTTCTCCCTGATATGAAGTACACAAGGAAGGGCAGATGAGCACAAAATCCTCTCTCTGTGTCAGGCCGGGTGGGAAAATGGACTGGGGTGAAAAAGAATCAATTGGATCCCCATTCATGTGTTAGTGGGCTGGAATGAGCGGAGTGTATTGTGGAGAATGACTAGAGGTTGTCCCTCTACCCCCCCCTCCCCTTTTCCTCCACAGACTGGCCCTGTGTCTGGGGGGGAAATTGGAGCCTTTCTGATGGCTTTGTGGCGACAGCAGGGGTTATCGCTGGGATCTGGCCATTGGCAGGTATAGCTGTCAAAGCTGTCATTACCTGTGAACTCAGGAGCATGCCAACACACACACGGTGTCCGCGCATGAACAGGCGGGGGCGGGGGGGATGCCAAGACACACATGCAGCACACTTCCACAAACATGCACACATACATGCAAACAGAATCTAAATTATAGAAGTATGTTTTCTCTGCTTATAAGATAAGCAATGCGTTTTTGGACAGCCTATTACCGCTCCAAAGCTCATTCAACCTGTTAACCCACCGTGTGCCTGAGATCCATGCTTCATTTCTGCTGCTCCACAATGGAGCTGGTTTGACCTGTTTGCCCACTCAAGTGTGACATTATTGTCCCGCGTTTGCAGCTGGACTTGAAAACTTCTTTTGCTCATACTACAAATTAAACATCGTGTCTCTACACAAGTGCTTACATGGTCAGATTTTTATGAATAACTTCTCTCTCGCCTTCATTACCCGTCTCTGCAGGAAAGCGCTCTATGTCTACCGGCCCCTCTGATGCAATGTGGTGTGCTCTGAAGCCTCCGACTCTTCAAACAGTTTCTCTTGCGCTCAATTATTTATTTATTTTTTCTCTGTCATTGACTGAGCGGGAGCGGCGCTCAGAGCGGTTTGCGTTTCTTTGTTCATCACTGGAAATGGAGGGTCAGAGCAAAGCGCCTTTTCTTGTCGTCTTGGTTTGTCGTTTATTTGTTTGATCAGCACGCTGTATTGTGCTTTCAGCTTGTGTTTGAGTGTTTGGGAGGGGGGGGGGGAGCAAGAACAGCTCTCCCACCTAGGGAGAAAGAGATGGAGAGAGTAAACTCGTGTTTACTGTGTTGTCCCAGTGGATAAAGGCTCCCCGTGGTTCAGCCCAATTATGAGCAGAGAAATTAAAGCAGCCCAAAACATATGCACATCTTGGCTCTGGAGAGGAAGAGAAAGGGAGCAGGAAGAGTGGAGGAAGAGGGCAAAAAGTGCAGAGCACAGAACCCAGTGGGCTCTCACTTGGACCATTTGGCAAACACGCTAATTAATAAGCTCACACACACACATACACACACACACACACACACACACACACACACACACACACACACACACACACACACACACACACACACACACACACACACACACAGAAATTCTCCCTGAGACACTGTCACGTTTTTCAGCGGACTTGATTCAAATAATTCCTTTTCCATTCATCTCATTATTAAACGAGCTTTGATTCCATTATTATATTTGTTTAATGTAAAACACACAGATTTTAGTCTAATTTGTGAACGAGCTGATTTAGCCTATGTCATCCCCCCCCACCATCCCTGTCCTGCCTTACAGCATGGATCGGCCCTCCCCTCAGTGAGACACTGAAAGACACAGACAGAGTTAATCCAACAGCATGTTTGATGCATTTTTAAACAGCTCTGGAATTTTTCAAGTTTCCAGCCAACAGAAGATCTCATCTGCTGTAATTTAATCAGCAGGCAGAATCACACTGCATATTTAAGCAACATTAAATATCGCTCGTTCTCCCTCGCCGGCCACTTATCGAGGAACAGGGGGAGGAAAAAAAAAGGATTTTATTTTATTTCTTGCGTATTTCCCCCCATTTATACTTTTTCATCTGGCACTTAAAAGAGGCAGTGATTTGTCAAGTAATTACCATCTCGCTTTTGGAAAGGGAAAATGTTCAAGTGCAGTTAGGAGAGTTGTGGTGGTTCTGGCACACGGAGTGGAAAGCTGTAGAAGGACTTTAAAAGCTCGGGCAAGCGCAGAGGGTCAGAGATGTGCTTTTACACACTGCATCCAAGCTGCTTAAAGACTAACACAGTTAAATCCTTATATTAATTTTGTATTATTTATTCCTTATCCACATGAATCCCACTTGTTATCTAATGTGGGTGTTAAACGGAAAATCTTATCATTTACTGCGTTTGTGTGTGTTTCCAGAGGCTTTGTTGGAGAAGCTTTCTTGTTTTCCTCGTCATCTTTTTTTCTTCTTGTAACATAAATTTGAAAATGCATATTTATCAGCAGTCTGGGACTGTGTGTACTGCGAAACATGAAGAGTGGGAATTAGCTTGTCTTTGGGGGTGGAGACCAGGGGAACTGATCTTTTGACCAAATGTGTTTTGAATGTAAATTAGCTGCTGTCTTTGCTGTAATATGTGCATAGAAATCATTTGAGGTGAGTGGATTTTTTTTTTGGAAAGAGCCAAGTTTTTGTGGAAATAACTCCCTCTTAGTGCAATCAGAGGCTGGCTATGTGTACGTTTATCTGCTTGTTATCAAATCTTGCATGTTAAGTGTGGTTTTGCATGATCATATGTTGTTTTCTGACCTGGAGTGCTGCATGCGCTGCTGAAAACGACATTATGGCTTTGAAGGCTTTGACTCTGAATTACACACACACACTCTCACACCAGATCCACAGTTCCTTTCTAAACTGTGCTCTGAAGGGATGGGGGCATTCTGATGACAGTCAATAGCCCAGACAGTAGAGCTTTGTCAATATTTAGACAGTACTGTAGTGTTGTAAAATGAACCAATACACAACGGATGAGGCTCCTCACTGGATTAATGATGCCTGACTGACTGGCTGCTGCAGACGCAAGTGGAGATGAAGATGTTATTTACCCCTTTCTTTCTCTCTCATCCTCTCTCTCTCTCTTTCTCTGTCACACACACACACACACACACACACACACACATTCCTTCATTTGGAAGCTGCTCTTGTGTAGTTTCTGATCAATAAGTCTATGTTCAGTTAAAGAGGAATCTGATTCCAATAGAATAACACAGCGCTTTGTTCACTTTGCATTTGTGCCTCTCTCGACACTGTCTCAGCTTTACAAGAGTGCTGTTTGTACAGTAATACACTGCAGAGACTTGTAGCTGTACTGGTTTTGATTGGTGATGGGTGTGAGAGCAAATGCTGTTATTGATCCCAAAGTACCTTTAACCCAAATCATATGGAAAATAGTTAATAGCTGGAGCGTTCGCATCCTCCAGGCAAAATTCCTCCTCAGTCTGGATCTCGTTTGCCTCTTCCCTGACTCCCCCCAAATATGCATTAGAATCAGCACGTCTCTGCCTGTAATTGAATGTTTTGACTCTCTTCGCCGTGCTTATGGGGCTGACTGCTCTGGGAAGTGCATGGTGGGATGTCCTAAAGGAAGCATGCCACACTGGATGGATGTGAAGGTGAAGCTAAGGACCGCTTTTCTTCATTTTACAAACTCAATTTTTTTTTCTTTTAAATGTCGACTATTTATGGCAACTGAGAGCTTGCAAAGCTGATGTTTTGGAGAAGAAAAATAAAATAGTCCCACGGGGTTTTTACAAGCACAGCTATTCACAGACAAAAAAAAAAAAAAAAAAAAAAAAGAGGCCAGATGAACAGAAACAGAAAAAAAAACAGATGAGACACTGTCAAAGGTCATATTATGAAAAGAAAACTGCAACACCTGCATTTTGGATGCTTTTAGAACCAGAGGCTGTTTAATTTCCCTTCCCTTTTCTTTTTTTCTTTCTGTCTTTCTTGCTTGCTTTCTTTAACAGACAGTCTCCCACTTATCTACTTGAAATAAGCTGAATTGAGGCACATCTGTAATTCAGCCTTTCCGCGTGCGCATCCCAATCTCCCTAAAGTCACTTGGTTCTTTGATTGCCACTTGACTGTGGTGGTTGGGCCCATGCTTCACCGCTATCTCCCAGCTCCACAAACCAGCTTCATTGAAACAGATTAAATGAACACAATGATTCTTTAATCAGATAACCCATGCTCCGAATAGATTAACCTTCCTTAACGCGGGTCCTTTTGCTCTCTCATCGTCTCCTCTCTTCCTTTCTCCTTAACCAAAGAGAGTGTGGAGGTCCACAAACTTTAATCTTCATTACCTGCTTTGATTTCTCTGCTAAAGGAAGAAATGCATAATTTACATCCTTTGAAGTAGCTGCACTATTACTGACAACATGTTACCTTTAATCTTAAGAGCCCTGGAACATTAAATATTTAGTCATTTACTGAACAAAGGAGGACTGAGGCGATGCCTTCCTACCTCTTTGACTTTTACTGTCATGTGCACTCAATGTCCCCAGTAAGAAGCAATTAATTTTGGGGGTAGAAACAGCTTTTACTGAAGTGCAGGTAACTTTAAGTTGTTTTCACACTTTTACCTTGTTATTTTACCCTGCTCAGAAGTGAGCTTTAAAGTAAAGTGCAACCGTTAGCAGAACTGGGTATGGGTGACCGGAAGGCTAACAAGTTACTACCAGTTTGACTGTCGGTGTGTCTGCCTGTCTGATTTGTCACTTTCAGGCCCATTCTGTTCAGTCTTGCGTATCCTTGGAGTGAAAATGGATTAGCAGTAATTCCTCGGATCTGCAATGATTTCTGATTTTGTCCCACAAAGAAAAAAGAAAAAACAATAATAAATAATTATTTTGCCTCCATTGGACTGGTGACTTGTCTAGGGTGTCTTCTGCCTCTTGCCCAATGATTGCTGGGATAGGTTCCAGCTTCCCGCGACCCTGTACTGGACTAAGGTTCAGGAAATGGATGGACCCCAGATGTTGCACTTTTGATAAGTTGTGTGCAATCCTGTTTCTGACAGCTGTTCTGTATGTGCAGAGATCCCAGTTTCTTATGTGATCAACCTTTTTCTTATATTTCTTTCTTTCATACACCCTGAAAACCAGTGAAACCCTTTTCCCACACCTCTTTCAAATATAACCAGCAGGGAATTATCATTTAAAAAAAAAAAGTGTTTTGAAAGGTCAAATTTAGGAAGAGGTCTTCAGTTCTTTTAGATACATTTACTCAAAGTAAAAAGAGCTGTGCATCCTCTCAGTAGGTCTACATCATGAAGGAACGGTGCAAAACAAGAAGAAATTGATCAACATATTAATTAGTATAAAAAAAGTGTTGGATTTTGACCGTCAAGAGGGTTGTTCTGATCGTGTCCTGATTATCTTCCTGCACCCAAAAGTTAATTCAGTATTAATACATGCAAGTAAAATAAAACTAGATGTTTTAAAAGGTAAAAACAGAGAGGATCAACTATACTGCCTCTGGAAAATCGCAGAAAAAGAAGATATTGGAGGAAACGAAAATATAATAAGTGTTTATCTTTTTGTTGTTGTTGTTGTTGTTGTCATTAGGTAAAGTGGACACTTTTGTGAGTCTCCCCTCATCTTCCAACCTCTGAATGGTGCACTTGCAGTTTGTTTTCTAATTCCTTGTTGGGCTCTCTGAAGGAAAATTAGACAATTACCAAGACTCGTAATGTTGTTCCACCCTCCAACTCCCTTCCTGCTCCCCTCCCTCTCTCCTCATCTCCTCCCCCTCTCTGCCTCTTATGATTAATTACTTTGTGAACATCATATGCCGGTTGAACAGAAACATAAGTGTGGGACGACGTAATTGTGTGTCTCTGTTAATGAGTGTTGATACACGCTTACAGTAGTTGCTCAGTCCCTTTCTGATGTCTTTTGCCCTCCCTCCTGAACGTATACGCAAAATGTGTGTGCCCTCACGTTTGTATTTATACACACACACACACACACACACACACAGAGGGTTGGCGTATAGATTACCATAGTAATAGCAGCTGAGTAGCTTAGGGCTGGTGACTGATAGTCTTAAGGAGCACCTCTGTCTGCCACTTGGTCAGTGAAATTAATATCCACTCCAGTCTAAGCTGAGCTGCGAGTCTGAAGTTGCTGCTTGGAATTGTGAGCTGTAGCCCGCGGCTAAGATCTTCCTAACTTCCGCTTTAAACTCAGAGCACCGGGAGACGCTGGAGACACCGCTGCGACTGAAGTCATTCAGACATAGACCCACCTCTTTCTCTCACTGTCTTTCCTTCTTTCCCTCCCTCCCTCGACCGCCTCCTCAAACATCTCCATGAGAGCCTGCAGGAATAGAAATGCTCTATTGATCAGAATAAACAGTGGAATAATCTTTAGTAATCAACCTGGGCTCAGGCTTTATTAACAATTGATGTGAGAGGAGTGGATTGTTAAGAAAATAGCGGCTGAATATGTTTATGTGTGTATGCTAATATGAAGTGTTGTATATTTTTCTTTTTGTGTGTGTGTGTTTTATTTGAATGATATAACTGTTTTTAGAGAAGTGTGTGTCTTTATATGTCAGACACCCAGTCCATCTCCATCTATAAGCTTCTGTCTCAGGGCCCCATAAATTATTAAACACTTGCACTCTTGGAACCTGCTCTCCACTGCGTGTCTTTTGAAATACAGAATGCACTCAAACCCGTGGCCTAACGAGTGTGTATCACCAAAGCGTCGTCACTGATAAGCAACTAACAAAAATGGAAAGATGCAACCAGATGGCATGTAGATGTTTGAGAGCCTTTTTCCATATGTAACAATGTAATTATTCATTTATTTTTGTTAAACAATACACAGCTTATCTCACTGTTAAATGTGTGAGTGTGTGTTTTTTTTGTGTGTGGACTTGTGTGCAGCCACCCTTAGGCAGGGCATTTTTCTTCTTTCAATACGACATTGATTTCCTGTATGACTTCATCAGACTAATACCCGCTTTGCCTCCTTCTAGACTCGCACAGTCACACACACATTCACACACACACAGATGCCCGTAATGCCAGCGTTTCCTCCCAGCAATCAGTCAAGGCAGCTTGTCTTTGGATCAATGGCCTCTATGAGCAGACTTCAACACTGGAAATGGAAAATAGACCATTCAGAAAAGCTGAACATATAACATAATGAGCAGTTAGGCTGTCACTCTGGAGCAAGCGGCGTGAAGAAAACTCAACACATCTGGATTCCTATTTGCATTCCATGTATTCTCATGAGACAGCAATACTATCGCTTTGCTTTGTCTGTAATCTCCCAGCATCATATCCAAAAGCCCACATAATCTCTGTAGATATTTCACCGCAAAGGCCTTTAACAAGACAAATTCTTCCCAGAATAAGATATGACAACAAAGAACCATAAAGCATGGAAAAGGCCTGGAAAAAAACACCTAACCATAAACCTTTTTTTTTATATGACACAGTCGGTAACAAGGGGACTAATGGTCATCAGATTAGGGCTTTTTAAGTTTAAGAGAACTCAATAGTCTCTCTCTATTAACCCTACACACACAATCCTATGTGGTAAGTGTGCGTTTATCCACAGTCAGCCACAATAATGTGTTATACTCTGACAATATGTTCCATACTCAGTGATCCCTATCAGAAGTACATTAAGTATTAGAAAATAGGCAGTCTAGATGGACAAAGAGAGAAATCGAGTTATCGTCATATTTACATGCAGATTAGAGCCCTGCTGAGTTCAATAAATGCAATTCCAGCGAGACACTTATCTGGGAACTAAATAGGTAATATAACCTCCCCAACATTGCAGGATATCTTCAAAATGTGGTTAAATGCATTCACACTTGCATGCAATTTTATGCAAGAAGTAAACTGTGTGTGTGTGTGTGTGTGTGTTTCAGTGTGCTTTACCCTGATTGTGATGTAAGGATGAGAATGAGGAGGGGTCTAAACCATGTCAGGTGTCAGGAGTAATATAACACAGGCATACCTGGCACTTTTGGCTCCCCGAGGCTCAGAGTGACAGTACACTGTGACATAACAGCATTATTATGTTTGTTTTAAGCCTCCACCTTCTTATTTACAGGAGTGTAGGGAACTCTTGCAGGATTAGACACAAAAGCCCCTTCAGGAATACCCCTCATTTGTCTGATCTCTGTATGTACACAGTTCTTAGATGTGCTTTCTCCCACAGTTGCAGGCACTTTCCCCTCCTCCCTCCTCCAGTCTGCTGTTTCTTTTTCTTTCTTTTTTGCCTCTTTCTTCTTACTTGCCAGCAGTCCTACATCACTCTCCTGCACACCTCCACATAAATCAGGCCACACACAGTGTTGCTATGTGTCCCCACTTTTACGTTTACACCACTTACCCAATGAATGGCCTCTATGAGGAGTGACAGTGTTTATGAGATAAGAAAGAAAGAAAACAACGAGAAACAACTTAAACACCTTGTGCTTTTTGAGTGAATTAGCAAAGAGACAAGGCTTTGTTTGAATGAGATGCAGAGTTTTATTCTGTGTGACATCAATATTTAAAGTTTTTTATTTAAATTTGTCAATGTTCAATAAGATGGATTTCATTTGCTATAATAATGAGCTAAATATCTAAGAAAGTTCAAATTTAAAGTTTAATACTTGATTTAATACTGAATGTAATTATCTAAATATGAATTTCCATCCATCCATCCATCCATCCATCCATCCATTCATTTTCTGCAACTTATTCAGGTTCGTAAGCCTTTTCCTCTCCCCGGGCAGATTTGCCGGGGCATCAGGGGGACCCTGAGGTGTTCCCAGGTCAGCTGAGAGATAAAATCCCTCCACTGTGTTCTGGGTCTTGTGCAAATTTCCTCCTGCAGGGACGTGCTTGGGAAACCTTTCCAGTGAGGCGTCCAGGAGGCATCCTAACCAGATGCCCGAAGAGCAGTGGCTCTACTCTAAACGTATCCGAGCTTCTCACCCTATTGCTAATGGAGAGCCAAGCCACCTGGCAGAGGAAACTCACTTGTGCAGCTTGTATTCACAATCTCGTTCTTTCGGTCACGACCCACAGCTTGTGACCAGGTGAGGTTAGGAACATAAATCAACTGGTAAATCAAGCTTCACCTTCTAGCTCAGCTTCTTCTTCACCACGACAAACCGGCAGGAATCTGCATTACTGCAGACGCCGCACCGATCCACCTGTAAATCTCACGCTCCATCCTTCCCTTACTGGTGAACAAGACCCCAAGATATTTGAACTTCTGCGGGTGTGAAACTGGACAGTGGTTTTAGTCTAGACAGGCAGATCAGTGCAGTGGTTAAATCTAGCTTTTTCCAGCTGAGGCAACTGGCAAAGGCTAAACATATCCTTTGTAGGCAGGACTTTGAAACAGTAATTCACGCTTTTATCACAACACGGCTCGATTACTGCAATGCTCTTTACTTTGGGGTCACGCAAAAATGTTTGTCCCGTCTGCAGTTGGTGCGAAATGCTGCAGCTCGTCTGCTGACGGGAACAGGTAAGACAGAGCACATTTATCCTGTTTTAGCCACACTGCACTGGCTGCCTGTTCTTTTTAGGATTCACTTTAAAATCCTTTTATTTGTTTTTAAGTCTTTAAATGACCTTGCACCGCCTTACCTCTCTGAGCTGCTATACATGTACTCCTCTTCCCGTACGCTCCGGTCAGCAGATCAGCTGTTCTTGGAGGTCCAGAGAACGCGGAGGAAGCTCAGAGGGGACAGGGCCTTTTCTGTGGAACTCTTTGCCACTTCAGGTCAGACAGGCTTCATCACTGTCCAGTTTTAAATCCCTTTTTAAGACCCACCTATTTTCACTGGTGTTTTACCCAGAATGAGTTTGGTTTTATTGCTTTTATTATTTATTTGCTTTATTGTTTTTATATTTTATGGCTTTTAACTTTACAGTTTTATTGTTTTATGTTTTATTGTTATATTTTTTAATATATTAATTATGTTATGTTTAGCACTTTGTTAGCAGTGGCTGTCAGAAAGTGCTTTATAAATAAAGTTGGCTTGGCTTGGCTTCTCCACTTTGGGCAGGTCCTCATTCCTGACCCACAGAGGACATTCCTTCGTTTTCCAGCTGAGGACCATGGTCTCAGATTTGGAGGTGCTGATTCTCATCCCAGCTGCCTCATACACAGCTCCAAATCGCTCCAGTGAACGCTGGAGACCACGACATAACCATTGTTGTTTCCAGTGATTCAAAACCTCACTGGAAACAAATCCAACTTACTGTCAGCAATGCAGACCAAGCTCTGGCACTGGTCGTACAGCGACCAGAAAGCTCCTACAAGGACCCATCCACGTGAAGACGTGGTTGGGACGTAGAAGACGTGGGAAAGTTTTCCTTCCACTGACCCACAACGTCCCAGGTTTAGGCCAGCAGCTCCCCATTCCCATTGTACAGTGTAGATGGAGCTCTGCATCTCCCTCCTGAGTGACCGGATAGTGAACCAGAGTCTCTCTGAAGCCGTCCATAGCCTTGCCAAACTCCTCCTGTTGCAGACTTTTTTGCCTCAGTGACTGCAGAAGCCGTGTTCCATTTAGCCTGCCGATACCCATCAGCTCTGAAATTTCACAGATTAAAATGCTTTCATGGCTTGTTGCAACCAAAAGGCCAGTCACTGTTAGCGGCATATACATAGACTCTTTATGACACTGTCTGTGTTTCTGGCTATAAGTTCAGCCTGTTAAAGTTTATCCCCTGTATGTACTTTAACGTCCTTTAATATCAGCTCATAAACTAGCACCAAACAGGCCATGGAGGTCCTTCTCCCTCAGATGATCACCCTGCCAATTAAGGGTCATCTCTAACACTTGACTGCCTCAGCTGGGAGGAACAGGAGGGGGTGACTGTGAGTTTGTAAACAGTGTGAGCGCTGGCAAGAAAAGGACTTTTTCCTCAGAAGTAAAATAACTGAGCGTGTGTGTGTGTGTTTCCTTGCGGAGTGTGTCTGTCTCCTGCCTGGTTGTGACGCAGAGGGAGGATGTGATGGAAATCTCCCTCCCATTTAAACCCACCGCCGGCACATCAAAGCCTGCTGCTGCTGGAATAACAGAAATAATTAGACACAAATGTCTCATTTACATAAAAATGTTAATTAATCTCTTCTCTCATCGCCCAGTCAGGCTGAAATGGCCCTGTGTGCTGTACAGTATATCTGCTGTGCAATCTGTGTGTGGAGATTAAAGTCTTTTTTTGTTTTTTATGCTCTGTTATGCCTCTAAATTTGTGTGTGTCAGTCAGCTGTTCGCCAAGTCTCTCAACAGCTGTTTAGCCAGTGTCATTCACGTAAAATATTACAGGCGATGAGTATATCAGTTTTCTAAAGTTAAAGTTATTGTTTGTTTTTTATTCACTTCATTTGTTATCTAAGATTTTTTTAATTGTATTTCTTTAACTTTTTTTTTGTGTGTGATGCTCTTGGTGGCTTTTCAGTTCTAAAAAGCAGCTATATGAAGGTTTTCTTGCCCAGTACGCTTTGGAAAAGAGGTAAATCAGCTCCATTGTGCAGCAGTTTGGGACTCTATTGTCACCCATGCAAGTCTAATTTTGTAGGAAAATTTAAGTCAATGTGGTTTTGTATTTTTCATTTCAGAAAATTTGGGTTCTTGCCGAGTTTCACAAGAAAATGTTGAAAAATCCTGAGATTGCAACATAAGTGGAAGCGGATCATCTATGTAAAACTGATGCCAAACTCAAATAATTTGTTTCAAATGTCCAAGTAGTGGTCTGTGGATACCTCAGATACAGATATCATAGATAGTTTTTATGAACAGAAACACAGTGGAAACTGGGGTGGGAAAACAAATCGAAAAAAATCACATATTGGGATTCATTCTTCACAATTTTAAAATCAAATTTTTTTTGTGGGAAAAAAAAAAAAATCCATTTTATTTAAATAAATAAAAACAATGCATTATAAAATTTTTGTCATTTTTATTGTTTTTATTGATCTTTTTACGTGTCTTCTTGGGCATTATAGCAGCAGAATGATGGTCTGGCCACTGTGTTGTTTTTTCCTCATTAAAATGAAGATAAATGACTAGCAATAAAAGTTTTGTTCATTTTTTTTTACTTTTAGTCAACAAAAATCAGCAATATTGAATAATCATTAGAATCGTAATTTAAATCGAATCGACACCCTAATAAATTTGAATCAAATCGAATCGGGATGAAAGGATATGGGCACAGCCCTGGTGGAAACTATACTAACACTTTACCAGCAGGATCCTATCTAAATGGTTCCCAGTTAGGGGGACCTACGTATTCTTCTGCCTGCTATAGTCTCGTATGAAACACAACACAGAGTAAACTTTGCTGTGTGCTGCTCATTCTGCCCAGTTCAATCAGATCACAAGAGTGGTTGGATGCAAACACTGTCATGTGTGGAGCAATTTCAGTTCCACACACAGCAAAAATGCATTATGTGATGTGTGTGGGAAGACAGTGAGATATTGTAGTAACACCACAAAACTCATTAAACATCTGAAAATGACTCAGAACACAGTAGATGATGAGGTTACGATGAAGGGAAGTGAAGTGGAAGAGAGCAGAAGGACAGGTGCTGCTGGGTGAAACAGAAGCCACTTGTCACCAGTGTCCAGATGAAGAGGAAGAAAATGTTTGAGCGGTGTTGCACCTCTATGAAGCCATTATCTTTTATTATCTGCTTTTTTGTTTGATTTTCCAAATGCATCAAGTTTTTGCTCAAATGATCAGTATTTGATGAATAACTTCAATACCAGCCTGATTGCTGTTTGCTAAAAACAAAGTAGAAAATCAAAAAGACGACTGAAAATGCTGCTTTGTGTGACAGCCGGAGGCATAAAGCTTTCCTCCGCCCCTCTTCCTCTTAATGAGAGAGCAAATCAACAGCATGTTATCATGTAGAGATGTTACAGGTTAACGTTGTCATCATGCAGCTAAAGATGAACTCAAACCTTAAATCTATAAGCTGCATATCTGAGTAGACAAACAGAATGTTTGATACTGTGAACCAATGCAGCTGGTTTTACAGTGAGATCAGGATCTGGATCCACTTAGAGGAGCTGTATGTGCTTTACATTTAATTTGTTTCTAAAATAAGTGTTTTGCTGTTTGGTGGAAAACTATTTTCAGATCTTGATTCTTCTAACAGCAATTGGCAAAATGAGATAAAAAAAAATCTTAATGCATTGACAAAAAATCCTTCTTGCGAATCTGTTTATTCTTTCCTTTTCTTTACTTTACGTCTGTGTTTCTCCTCCCTTCTGCTCTGGAATTTTTCACCACGTTGAAGCATCTCAAACAAAAATCTTGCCTCAGATGCCAGATCCATAAAATCCAGAAAAAAATCACTTGGCACTTATCAGCTTAACCAGCATTATGCAGACTTGTTTGGGAGTCTTAAAAGTATTTGAGTCCAAGACAAAAACATAACTTTGATTCTAACTTGATCAAAAACTGTATGATCCGTTTGTTTAACGTGCCAGTGTAAGATCTGCCTCTGTCTGATCTGTCTTTTTTTTTTTTTTTTTTAGCACTTAGTATTCCAGATTATGGTCTGTCTGTAGAGGTGACCTCCTCCTCCTCCTTTCATCTCTGTCTGCTTAACCCGAGACAACACTCTCTGACTGGAGAGGACAGACACACCAAGTTGATCCTGATTATAACAAGCACTTAAATCTACTTCTGCACACCCCCTAACACTGGGGTTTTATTAGAACAAGCATTTACATCAGCCTCTACTCTGGCTTTAATAGATCTGAGACCTATTACATCATTCAAGATACATGCTCATGTCTTCTTATGCCTGTCTTTGCTCACCAGGTTAGGCTTTAGAAGAGCTTTGTGTTCTGTTTGAAGCAGCACTTCAAAATAAAGGTTGAATTTATACAAAAAAATAATGAGCTTCATGCCAAATGGTATAATGTTAGAAATGAGGAGGTGAGTTAAATGAGGTGCTGATACTTCACTTACTACGAGGGCTGTGACGATACACTTTTGTCCCGATTCAATTCCGATTTTTTTGGGTGCCGATCCGATTTAAATTGCAATTCTCACAATTTTTTGATATTGCTCATTTTTGTAGATTAAAAACAAAATAAATATATAAAACTTATCTTTTTGCTCGTAATATTTCTTGATTTCAATTAGAAAAAAAACGACACAGTAGCCAGATCATCATTCTGCTGCTTTAACGCCGCAGAAGACAAGTAAAAAGATCAATAACAACAATAAAAATGACAACATTTTTCTACTGGATTATTTTTATTTGTTTGGGAAAAAAAAAAGATTTTTTAAATAAAAAAATCTATTTTAAAATTGTGAAGCGATTTTCGATTTTTTGATTCAATTTCCCCACTCCTAGTTACTACTACCAAGTTGTATAATGCTGCATTTGTTATGTGAAACAACCCTCATCTGGTCCTGAAAGCACAAGTCTCTATATGACCTTCTAGTAGCTCTATTGACTGACTCTCTGCTCCTCCGGTCTAGTCCTGGCTGCTCCTTTCATTTATGCATCCAGCGCACAGCGGCTTGGCTCCGGGGAGAGCCGCTGAAACAAGACTTCATCAATTCCAGATGAAACACCAACATTTCCTCCCATTACACCAAAGCACAGCTCCTGTTCAATCTCTGCGATCTCTCACCGCTTCGCTCTCGGTGTGTGTAATGAGGAATGGGAGCACAAGTGCGTGTGCATTTGCGTGTGTTTTTGTGTGTAATGAGGAATGGGAGCATGCGAGTCCATAGCGGAGGCAGGGAAACTTGGGGCGGTGCTGAGGGGATTGGTCTGGGGAGCAGGTGTATTTGTTTGATGTCCTCCTGCAGAAAGAGGAGAGATTTTCGGCAAAGACTTTCTCCCCTTCAAACTCCATCCCTTGCTCCTTTTTTCACCTCCTACACTGCCCGTCCAATAAGAGAAAACTTCTTTTCTTTCCGTGTCTCTGATGGCATTCATGAATTCAGTTAAAAATTACCTAAAGCCTCTGAAGTTTCACTTGACATTTGCTTCACTGGCATCGTCGTATTTAAGGGTGATACTGAGATGCTGTAAGGAAAAAAACATTTACCATTTGAACACAGAAGGGAAATTGAACAACACAACAAGGTTTATACGTCAGTTTCCGCGGTTCATGTTGTTAGAAACATCCATCCATCTTCTGCCGCTTATCCGGGGTCGGGTCGCGGGGGCAGCAGCCTAAGCAGGGAAGCCCAGACTTCCCTCTCCCCAGCCACATTTGCCAACTCTGCGGGGGGGATCCCGAGGCGTTCCCAGGCCAGCCGAGAGATGTAATCCCTCCAGCGTGTCCTGGGTCTTCCCCGGGGTCTCGTCCCCGAGGGACGTGCCTGGAACACCTCACCAGGGAGGCGTCCAGGAGGCATCCTGACCAGATGCCCGAGCCACCTCAACTGGTTCCTCTCGATGCGAAGGAGCAGCGGCTCTACTCTGAGCCCCTCCCGGATGACTGAGCTCCTCACCCTATCTCTAAGGGAGAGCCCGGCCACCCTGCGGAGGAAACTCATTTCAGCCGCCTGTATACGAGATCTCGTTCTTTCGGTCACGACCCACAGCTCATGACCATAGGTGAGGGTAGGAACGTAGATCGACTGATAAATCACCACGACAGACCGGCGCAGAGCCCGCATTACTGCAGACGCCGCACCGATCCGTCTGTCGATCTCACGCTCCATCCTTCCCTCACTCGTGAACAAGACCCCGAGATATTTAAACTCCTCCACTTGAGGCAGGACCTGACTCCCGACCCGGAGAGGGCAATCCACCCTATTCCGGCTGAGGACCATGGTCTCAGATTTTGAGGTGCTGATTCTCATCCCAGCCGCTTCACACTCGGCCGCGAATCGCTCAAGCGAGAGCTGGAGATCACGACCAGATGAAGCCAACAGGACCACGTCATCCGCAAAAAGCAGGGACCCAATCCTGAGGCCACCAAGTCGGATCCCCTCAACCCCTCGGCTGCGCCTAGAAATTCTGTCCATATAAGTTATGAACAGAATCGGTGATAAAGGGCAGCCTTGGCGGAGTCCAACCCTCACCGGAAACGAATCCGACTTACTACCGGCAATGCGGACCAAGCTCTGACACCTGTCGTACAGGGACCGGACAGCTCGTACAAGGGGGTCCGGTACCCCATACTCCCGGAGTACCCCCCACAGGAGCCCCCGGGGGACACAGTCGAATGCCTTCTCCAGGTCCACAAAGCACATGTAGACTGGTTGGGCAAACTCCCATGCCCCCTCCAGGACCCCAGAGAGGGTATAGAGCTGGTCCACTGTTCCGCGACCAGGACGAAAACCACACTGCTCCTCCTCAATCCGGGATTCGACTATCCGGCGGACCCTCCTCTCCAGGACCCCTGAATAGACCTTACCAGGGAGGCTGAGGAGTGTGATTCCCCTGTAATTGGAACACACCCTCCGGTCCCCCTTCTTAAAAAGGGGGACCACCACCCCAGTCTGCCAATCCAGCGGGACTGCCCCCGATGTCCACGCGATGCTGCAGAGGCGTGTCAGCCAGGACAGCCCCATAGCATCCAGAGCCTTAAGGAACTCCGGGCGGATCTCATCCACCCCCGGGGCCTTGCCGCCAAGGAGCTTTTTGACCACCTCAGCGACTTCAGCCCCAGAGATAGGAGAGTCCACCCCTGAGTCCACCAGCTCTGCTCCCTCATGGGAAGACGTGTTGGTAGGATTGAGGAGGTCTTCGAAGTATTCCCTCCACCGACCCACAACGTCCCGAGTTGAGGTCAGCAGCACCCCATCTCCACTGTACACAGTATTGATGGAGCACTGCTTCCCCCCCCTGAGCCGCCGGATGGTGGACCAGAATCTCCTCGAAGCCGTCCGGAAGTCTTTCTCCATGGCCTCGCCGAACTCCTCCCATGCTCGAGTTTTTGCCTCGGCAACGGCCAAAGCCGCATGCCGCTTAGCCCGCCGGTACCCATCAGCTGCCTCCAGAGTCCCACAGGCCAAGAAGGCCCGATAGGACTCCTTCTTCAGCTTGACGGCATCCCTCACTGCTGGTGTCCACCAACGAGTCCTGGGATTACCGCCACGACAGGCACCAACGACCTTGCAGCCACAGCTCCGGCTGGCCGCCTCAGCAATAGAGGCACGGAACACAGCCCATTCGGACTCAATGTCCCCCGCCTCACCCGGGACATGTTCGAAGCTCTGCTGAAGGTGGGAGTTGAAGCTCGCTCTGACAGGGGACTCAGCCAGACGTTCCCAGCAGACCCTCACAACACGTTTGGGCCTGCCAGATCTGACCGGCTTCCTCCCCCACCATCTGAGCCAACTCACCACCAGGTGGTGATCAGTTGACAGCTCCGCCCCCCTCTTCACCCGAGTGTCCAAGGCATGTGGCCGCAGGTCTGACGATACGACTACAAAGTCGATCATTGAACTGCGGCCCAGGGAATCCTGATGCCAGGTGTACATATGGACACTCTTATGCTGGAACATGGTGTTCGTTATAGACAATCCATGACGAGCACAGAAGTCCAATAACAAAACACCATTTGGGTTCAAGGGGGGGGGGGACCATGCCTCCCAGTCACTCCCCTCCAGGTCTCACTGTCATTGCCCACGTGAGCATTGAAGTCCCCCAGCAGAACAATGGAGTCCCCAGAAGGAGCACCCTCCAGCACTCCCTCCAAGGACCCCAGAAAGGGTGGGTACTCTGAACTGCTGTTCGGTGCATAAGCACAGACAACAGTCAGGACCCGTCCCCCCACCCGGAGGCGGAGGGAAACTACCCTTTCATCCACCGGGGTAAACCCCAACGTGCAGGCACCAAGCTGGGGGCTGATGAGAATGCCCACACCTGCTCGGCGCCTCTCACCATGAGCAACTCCAGAGTGGAAGAAGGTCCAGCCCCTCTCGAGGGTACTGGTTCCAGAGCCCAAGCCATGCGTCGAGGTGAGTCCAACTATATCTAGTCGGAACCGCTCAACCTCGCGCACAAGCTCAGGCTCCTTCCCCACCAGAGAGGTGACGTTCCACGTCCCTAGAGCCAGCTTCTGCAGCCGGGGATCGGACCGCCAGGGTCCCCGCCCCTTGCTGCCGCCCAGCTCACATTGCACCCGGCCCCTACGGCTCCTCCCGCAGATGGTGAGCCCACGGGAGGTGGGGCCCATGTAACCCTTTCGGGCTGAGCCCGACCGGGCCCCATGGGCGAAGGCCCGGCCACCAGACGCTCGCTCTCGTACCCCGCCTCCAGGCCTGGCTCCAGAGGGGGGTCCCGGTAACCCGCGTCCGGGCAAGGGAACATTCATGCCCAGGTTGGTCGTCATCATAGGGGTCTATGAGCCGTGCTTGGTCTGGTCCCTCCCCTAGACACCTGTTTGCCATGGGTGACCCTACCAGGGGCATAAAGCCCCCGACAACATAGCTGCTAGGATCTTCGGGACGCACAAACCCCTCCACCACGATAAGGTGACGGCTCAGGGAGAGGAGAAACATCCTAACATTTTTTTTTGTGCAGTACATATAACTGTATACAACAGAGCTAATGTCTTTGACTGTTTTTCATCTTCTTAACTCTTCTAAAGTCATCACAATCATGGCTGTTGTCCTGTTGAAACTGCCTTTGACATGTTTTCTTATTCCTCTGATGTGGAGCCAGTGAACCCTGCGAATCACCTCTCTCTCTGTGTGCACTACCCCACCTAATGGACTTACTATCCAACTGACTGCACTGCTTTGGAGCAAACAGGGTGAGACCTTCTGTCCTCACTAAGCCCGACTGTGTTTGAAAAAGGGGAAGCAACAAGCTTGGCTCAGTCTCAGGAAGAGGAGGATGTGAGGGAGGGCAGCAGAGGCCTGATACTGAGGCAGCTGCGGGAAGGGGAGAGTAGGGCTTCTTGTTTGTTTAATATCTTTATCTTAATCTCTGCCCCCGGGACACAAAGGCGAATTCATCCGGAAAACTGGATTATCTCACTTAGATGAGTCAAACACACATAGTCCTGCGTTTTTTTTAGTGTGAGTGTGTTTGTTGTACAAGTGGGAGAGGGAGAGGGAAGAAAAGAAGCATATGAGGGAGGTTTCTTTCTATATGTGGTACTTACCCATTTATTTGACATTTTTAATACTGAAAGACTGTCATGATTATTCATTAAAATTTTGCAGGGAAGGCTCAGGTCACATTGGTTTACATCATCTTATTCATCATTTCACTCATTTCAAGATGAGTTGTTGAGCTTAATATTGCCAGAAAATCTGGACTGAGGTTTTTAAAAGTCAGGAAAATGGCCTTGCTGTATCACCAGGTACTACTGATATAATCTTCAGACTTTAGATGTTTGAAGTAAATTGGTGTAGTGGTACATTTTGAAAATTTACCTTGATTTAACTATTGTGTAATTACTGCATGGGTGATTACCTTTCAGTTATTTACCCCCCCAACCGATGCAATGAAAAGCTTCTCATGTTTTAAACAATCATGTGGAAAGACACTTCCTGTCTGATTAAGAAGGGTCAAATGACTGGCATCAAGCAGAGGACGTTTCTAAGGACTCCATAAGAAAACCACTAATCAGTGAGGCTGATGGAGAAAAGGCTTCAGTTTGCTGGGGAACGTGCAGAGTGGACTCTGGTCATGTGGTACGATGAGTCCAGATTTACTTTCTTCCAGAGTAATGGGATCATCAGGGTAAGAAGAGAGGCAGATGAAGTGATGTCTACCTACTTTACACACCTGTAGGGCAGTCAGTGATCTTGGGTTTCTGCAGTAGGTCAGATTTAGGTTCAGCTACATTTTTTGTCCAAAGAATGAAGCCAGCTGATACCTGAATATACTGAATGAGCAGGTTATTCCATCAACGGATTTATCCTTCTCCGATGGCACGGCCATATTCCAAGATGACAACGTCAGGATTCATTGAGCTTAAATTGTGAAAGAGCGGTTCAGGGAGCGTGAGACATCATTTTCACACATGGTTTGGCCACCACAGAGTGCAGACCTGAACCTCACTGAGAATCTTTGGGATGTGACGGAGAAGGCTTCGCACACTGGTCCGACTCTCCCGTTATCAGAACAAGATGTTGGTGAAAAATGATGGCTGCAAATAAATCTTGTGACACTGCAAAAGCATATGCAGCCACAGCATAGACTGTACATAAAAAGATGGACGGAGCCTCGGTGACGTCACCCGTAGGTTTCTGAAGAGCTGAATTGAAGCTCGGTGGGCGGTTCCTACCATCACTATCTTGGCAGGGGCATGCGTGTCGTCTCGCCTGGAAAATACATATATGGGCAAAGAGGTGGAGCTGAGAGGGGGGCTGTGAGCATCATGGTGGATGATTGACATTGAGTGAACTCCGTGCTTTCTGTAGCTAGAGCATACCGAGCTAACCCAGAGCTAACAGGAGCTAACCAGCTAATGGAGGTAAGCAGGCTAAAGCTAAGTCACGTTGTTAAGCAGCTAAAAACCGCGGTTGTTCTGCTTTCTTCTTACTTGAAGCGGGAGATCGGGTACCTGTCAATCACAAGGATACACCCCTAAATATGCCGAATTTCGAGATTGAATTACTTTTAAACAGGCGAGTTAGAAAATAATCCACTCCCCCCCAGGTGCCATGAAGGTAAACCTGACCTATAAACCGAAAATGGATTTTTGTACCAGGCTGTAAACATGTTTATTTCTGCTGTGAAGTTGGTCTTTTTAACATGGGAGTCTATGGAGATTTGCTCTGTTTTGCAGCCAGATAGTGGATGAAGGGGGAACTGCAGTTTTAGCACTTTTAACCGCTGGATGTTGCAATCAAAGCTAAAGGCGATCCAATAGAATTTTAGTGTGTGACCTTTTATTTTGGCAATGCAGTGTTTAAATCTGCATCTGTTAGAGTTTGAGCAGCTTAATGGTAGCAAAAATCCACATCCAGTTATCAGATACTATTCTTAAGCTTTTCTTAAACTCATTAAGTTTCAGTTTAAGGAAAATATAAAAAGGTTGAAAAAGCTGCTGCCAGTGAAAATTTATGGCATTTATTATAAGCCAGTTTGTGATCAAATCCAGCAGGGGACCAGGAGACTTGGTAGAGTTTCCCTACAGGGTTTTATAATTGAGATACTCTGCACTGCTTGAAAAGAAACCTATTGTGTAAAGAATTTATTGCTCTAAAACCACGTTAAAGAGATTAAAATGTGAGTGAAAATGAGCAAGTATTGCCTGGTTAGACTTCTTGCGCTACCGTAGTAACTGATGTTGGGAAAGCAGAGCAGCAAGTGTTTGATCAATTCAGTCACATCATGACGTCTTTTCTAGTAATTCTGTGAAAAAATAATGTGATAAAGTTTGGGAAAGAAAATGAAAGAATACAGGGAAAACAAATTGTTTTGATAGAAAAGATGTGTAATTGTGAAGAGAAGGAAAAAAATGATCCACATTTAAAAGTAATGGATAATCAGTGTATTTGCATGGCAGTAAACCTAAATCAGTATTATCAATCAACAGCTTTTCACGAGTTTAATGACATTTTGTTGCAGCAATTTAATTAATCATAAAAATCAACCAAAACACACCTGAAACATGCTTCTATTCTGTGATGCTTTATTATAATTCACATTCTTCATAATCTTAATAATGTTATTAAAGTTCTGTTTGGGAATTCTGAAAAGAAACTTTGGTTTTGGATACATTTACCTCTGAAATTACTCGGCTGTGGCTGCAGGCTTCTACCTATTAAATGTCATTTTCAGAACCCCTTAGTCAAATTTAGGGTCCCGGGGAAGCTGGAGGCAGTCCCAGGAATCACTGGGTGAGAGGCAGGGTACACCCTGAACAGGTCGCCAGTCCATCGCAGTAAATGTTGACATTAGACCAAAAATAATAAATAAAAACAAGTTGCAACACTATCAAATGATCTTTATTTGTGTAAAGTTTACTCTCTATCTTCTCGGTTTGGCCCTGCTGAACTTTTATTCTTCTGTTAAAGTTGGAGCTTTTAGAAGATCTCCATCCTCAGCCGTCACCTGTTGAAGCTTCCTCTCGTTCTGCTCCTTTAGACCGGGTCATCTGAAATCCAGCTCGGTCGATGAAGGTGGAAACATGACTTCAAGAATGATCAGAACTCAAATGAATTTCTTTCTTTAGTGAAAGAGTTACCAAAGAGTCCAATTACTACGAATGTGTGTTTCATGGATGTTTGCAGAGAAGTCTTGACTTGTTTGGTGTTCCTGTTGATGTCCAAGCTAACAAAATATACTGTGGTTCAGCTTGAATTCCAAGTTAAAAAAAGAAAATTATTTTTGTTTCTGACTTTAGGTAAATAAAAACTAGAGAACAATGATATTTTGCCTTTGCATTTTTCTTTTTACGTAAAAATTGAATTAAATGTTTCTTCTCTTCTTTTTTAACAAAAAGAAATAAACTGAAAAAATAAAACAAAGTAAATATTTGTTACAATAAACAAAACAAAATAAGCTTTGAAAAAAAAGTTTAGAAGAAGTTGAGAATTTATCTAGTCCAAACCCCTTTTATCAATAAGAGCTTAAATAATTACACTTTCACAGCAACTCTTTAATAATTTTACACATGATGTCCGACTACAATATCTCTTACACAATACACAGTGGTACTACACACAGTAAATTATAATATACAATATACATTACTTTAAACAAATGTTATTATTAGTTCATATCCTTTAATTATCTCATCTTTATCTTTTGATTGACATGTTTTATATCCTCGCTCCGCCTGATCCAGAGTTGAACTCCTCTTGTGGAAGTTTAGATTTTGTTCTCACAGCTGGTTTGTTCAACATGCATATTCCTCTCAGGCTGAACTTTCTCTCTCTCATCATCTAACTTGACTAACTTCTTCTTGATTTTGAATGCACAGAAGAAAATATTTCTGTCATTGACCTGAAAGACACTCTTGGCATACAACAGATGAAGAGTCCTTTGCATTTCATTTCATATTTTTTTTTTACATTCAGTCTTTACTGTGGAGAAGTTTATATACTATTTATATAGTAGTGATGTGTCAGCTTTAGCTCCGCCTCAGTTTCAGTCTCTGGTGTTGGACTCTCTACATTGCAAATTAACGTTTTTCATGTGAAGTCTGACATATTAAATTTTTGCCCCCCCCCCCACCTCTAAAATGGGAATGGTGCACTTGCATGCGAAGCTTTATATAGATATATGTAGCCCCGTGTGTGTTTAAATCATTCCCCTTGCTTTCACTTTAATTGGCCTTCTTTCAGTATTTGCCAGGATGCCATCCCCTTCCCTTGTCCTTCCTCTCTGCTCCCCCGTCTCTGCCCCCCTCTCTCACCACTCGCCTTTGCTCACAACTTGACCCTAATTGATTGTAATGAGTGCAAGCCCTTATAGTCTTCTCTACTCCCACTATCCCATCTTCTGTCCTATTCCTATTTCATTTATTGTGTATGTGCAGCAGGGTTTGAGGACATGAATCCCTCCTGTGTCCATTTGAGTATTGAGTAGCTGTGGAAACCAGTATTTTTCAGGACATGCATTTAAAAGACTCGAGTGTTGCACCAGCAATCCTGTGCTACTCCTAGAAACCTCTCAAATGTGCACCTTAAAGGACTAACTTGCAATATGTGATTATTTTCCCAGCAGTTCGTCCTCTACCATGGTTAGAAGTGAACAGTAGAAGTAGCGACGGGTTATGTTCAAACACTTCCTTCGCATGGTTTTTGAACAAATGCTAATGAATGACCCTACATGATGTCACTGTGCTAATTCATAACAACTGCCATTTTTCTTTGCTTTGGAAGGCAAATATGATTAAACACCACGTCGAGGCCAACTATCAATCTGCACCTTCATAATCAGCACTAAAGGGATTGAACGCTCTACTGTGTGGACACACATACAATAAATGACCACAGCACACACATTCATGAGTATGAGTATTAGGTAAGTAGAGTTATGGGGGTGTCCAGAGATGACAGAGTGCAGGATCCCTTATAGGGGAAGGTCCTCACTCTCTGTTAATACAGCACCATTTACATGCATGACAATGTACCCACATTTACTCAGCGGTAAGATCAATAGTGTCACAGCAATATATGATCTGCATATAGCTCTGATATGAAGTCCTGGAAGTTTTAAAGCCAGGAGCCACTAAAACGGGTCAAAATGAAAATCATCTGCACCATCTGTGGCATGAAGTTCCTCTCTTTTAATGTATGTAGATTGATAACATAAATGTAAACTGTTAGTTTGACTGATGTTAAGGTGGCCTACGTTACCGTGATCTGGGTTTTAAATGACAGGTCGATATGGCTGAGAGCTCTCAGCCTCAGTTGCAGCCCAACGTTGATCCATTGATTTATGGATTAATAGGAACACTGATGATAGCCCACAGAGAATGTGGGAATGTCAAAGAATCCAAACACACACGAGCACACAGCCCCAGCCGTGCATGTTTAGGTGACCTCTAAGCTTGTAAGGTTAGCCCATCTGGTCAGAGAGGACATCAGGGGTGAGACGTTGGGGTACGAGACAGTCTGACATCGACTTGTCTGTCTGTCATCTCATCTACATCATGTTAAAGGTGCGCCGCTCATGTGGCAGCTGCCTCAGTCTGCCTGGTCCAGTTCAGACAGGCTGTACTGGACGCTGGGACGCTGGTTCAATGAAAATAAATTATTCTGATTCTGATTATTGTGGGACAGCGGATGGGGAAAGCTGAAAGCAAAATCTGGTAACACTTAATAAAAACTACACACTCTGAAGCATTTGTTAAACATTGGTTAATTGTGAATAAATACTGATTTAATAGTTTACAAACCATATTTCTGACAGTAAAACGAATATGTATATGGTTTATACATAAGAACAGTTGTAGATATTTTACTCATCATTGATAAGCACATTAGTTAGGAGTTCAAAATTCCTGAATTAATCATTTATAATGCATTTTTCTGTCATTAATACTCATTGGTAGATACTTTATAAACACATTTATTAATGTTGTACTCTTTAATAATAAGCTCATCTACAACATACTTAATGATTGTATTTTATACTGTATAATATAGATTCAGCATTTCAAAATGTAGTATTACATCATTTACCAACCAGTTATGACTTATTTTTATGTATTCTTGCACTTACAGTGTTAAGGTGTGTGCCAGTGGTTAGTAAATATCTTAATAGATATTCTATACAAACTCACAGATTTCTTATTAGCAGTTATTAATATAGGATTTCATTATTGTAGGTAGTTAGAAAGCACTAATTACTTATTTCTTGAGTATGTGGTGTGAGCTCAACTAGTGTGTACTATTGCTGCCTTATAAAGCATTTATAAATGAGATTTAAAGGTTGCCAATACCTGAAGACTCACAAGTGTCTGTTATTTGAACAAAGTAAAGACAGTAAGATCAAACTAGGATCAAACATTAATATTTATTTCTTCTTCCAAAATCTTTACCTTCTTGTTGTTTTTTAACATCTGCATTTAAAGTTTTGTCCACATTTAATCATTTTAGAGTTTATTAATGAAAGGTGTGAAACTCTGGCCCTCAAGTGCTGCTATTTTACTGGTTTTTTGTTATTTCTCTCCCCCAACACCCCTTTAATAAAATTAACTGGACATTGTGAAGAAGGTGAAAAGAAGCTGCTGGATCCATTTGATTTTAATCTGCTGTGGCGAAGCAGGAAAACAACAACCTGCAGGGTAGCATCTCTCGTGGAGAGGAGTTTGACACCCCTGGTTTTAGGGGGAGTCTGCATACTATATACTGAACACATATGGACTAATTTTCCCTCCAGCTGTTGGCCAGTTCTTCTAAAGCAGCCATCCATGATCCATCTTCCTGATCAAATAGCTGATAGATAACCTGGAGTTGTGTTTTGGGTCATTATTCTGTAAAAAAAAAAAAAAAAAAAGGCTTAAACCCGAATGACTAACGCACCTTTATTTATAATACCTGGCAGCTCCACATTCATGCTTGACTTTAGGAGCATGTAATCCCCATCAACTGACTTACTCTATTCTATTCTTCAGCCATTTAGCAGATGCTTTTATCCAAAGCGGCTTATATATGAGTGAGAACAGCACAAGCACGAAATCAAACACTTACTCTGTATCTCACTGTGATGCTGCAGCTGGAACCAGACATCGAACCTAATCACAACTTTCCCTGATAAATATCCATTCATCTCCGTTCTGCTAAGTGTTCCCTCATGTGTGATTACTTAGCAGCAGTTTGACCAGCTGAACTAAACAGTTGCCGCCTTTTTCAGCTGAAATAATAAAAAGTGTTGTCTTTAAGTGTTTAAATTATATGGCTGTATAAACACCAGCTCTAATTGAACCAGGACATTTATTGGTCAATTCAAGGATCACACACCTGCCGTGATTTTTGCCGTTAAGCTCCTTGTTAGAGAACATATTCATATTTTGTGATACACCAGGAGGAAATGTATATCTTAAATGTTTTTTAAAAACACACCACAGAACTTTTGCCATTTTCCCCGTCACACGCTCCCTATCAACAGCTAATTTAGCATCCATTGTGCATCCTACCTGACCTGTCAGCTCCTTCCAGCCAGCAAAAGACGATCTAATGATGACTCCTTTTTTATCCCTTTCTCTCTTTTTATTATCTTGCATTTCTTTGCTGAATCAGCGACGTTGCGTATTCAAAACAGCCAATTCCTTATCTTATCGCAAAGTGAAACGTCCGTCCCGGTTCAGAAAGTTGTATGGTGCTGTTTTTCTGCAGCAGGACGCTGCTCGCCACCGACTGCTCTGAAAATGCGCTGAATGAATTTTACTGTGACATCAAAACGGGTCATAAACACACGTTTTAAAAGTTACGAAGTGGGTCTTCGATGCATCAAGGTAGTCACTACAATTAATTAAAATGTTAAATTATTAAAAGTAAAGTGTTGATGTAAGTGATAATTTTACTTATAGGAGCCCAATAACAAGGACAGAACAGTATTTCATGTCTATAAACTTTATTAAAAGTTGTCCTAAATAATTACAAATCTGGATAATAAGATATTATAACTGGGCACGTTTCAGTAAATTATGTAAATTTGATTTTATTTTCACTCTATGCTATGTAGTTTAATAATAATACATAGTACTGGTACCAACATGGGCAAAACACCACTTTTTATGTACTTCCCAACATAACGGAGCAGTTCTCAGGGGGCGTTGTTGGCGATGGCAGGTTGATGTCCTGCGCTCAACGCCCATCTTCACAGCAGCACACACTCATCTGCGCTCGTATATAGGTTACAGCTCGATCCTGGTGAGAGGTGTGCCAGATCGATAAATCAGAATGAGATGAGTGCATTCGTACCCGACCCTATTACAAACACACACACATTACCTCACACGTTGATACACTTGCACACACACCCACAGACGCAGTCAGTCACCCACCCTTCCCCCTGTCTTCACCTGTCTGTTGAGGTAAACACATGCATTTAAATCAGTTGTTGGGTGCCGTGGTAACAAAGACAAATGATGTTGTATGTAATATTTTTCTATTAACATAAAGTAATATAAAGTGAAGGGCAGTGGTGTATGGAGGGAGTTAGGGGCTAATGTCCCGTATCAGATGTGGACAATGTCAGGGCTGCATACTGAGCAGCCTGTGTCCTTCTCTCCTGCTGTGTGTGTGTGTGTGTGTGTGTGTGTGTGTGTGTGTGTGTGTCCTGCTCATTCACAAGGCTCGAAAGCAGTGACACACCAAGCTGCCGGTGCTTGTATCACTCCCTCTGGCTTATTAACCCCTCTACCCTCACCCCTCTCTCTTCACTGTCTTTTCTGCCCTCGCAGATCAACTGAATGTGCATCCAAACACACCTGAAGTCCTCGCCACGCACCTCTCGCTTTCCTGTTATGGGTAACAACATGTCTAATGTTTGTCAAGAAGACAGACGTCAAAGTTTCAGTTCTCTCCATCTCTTCTGGATTTACTGTCTTGCAGGACATAAAATATCTAGGATTTCCTCGTGTAGCAAGTTGTAGAAATATTCTGAAAAGCCTGGAAATAGGTTTGCTTTCTTCTTCTTGTTAGAGTTGGGTTTTTGGAATAAATAATGAAACTAAGGAAATGTTTAACAAATGGCAACTTCCATGTTAAAAATGTATATTATTCTTGATAATAGTTTAGTAATTAAAACCAGGTGTAAGTATGTTCATCTCAGACATGACTTTTACAACTTTCTACTTTTGGATATTATAAACATCCAGATATCTGTTCCACTTATGAAATAGTTTTCATCTCATTTTAGGCCTCCTCAATTCCACAAACACCTTTTCTGCCTTTTTTATGCATCACACAAAGTTGTTCTCTCAACAAATCACCATAAACTCGATGAGTCTGAATACTGATTCCAGACACGACAAGAGCAAAAAAAGTGGAAATTCAACCTCTTGAATCCTTCATATTTAATATTTCCTCTGAAACTGCTGAGCAGTTTGAAGTTTCAATAAATATTTTGATGCACAGATATTTGATGCATATAAATATTACCTCCACCAAGGAGGTTATGTTTTACCCAGCGTTTATCGGTTTGTCTGTTTGTGTTCAAAATAACTCAAAAGGTTATAGATGGATTTTCATGAAATTTAGAGGAGTTGGAAATGTGAAAAGGAAGAACTTCTTTAATTCTGGTGGCGATCCGGATCACCTTGGTGGAGGTTTGCGCTCTCCAAGTGTTTTTCTGTTTTGTATTTTTTTTTCCAAATATCTATTTGTTTGCTTATTGAACTCAGGTGTTAAGGGGTTAAGTGATGTTTTTGTTTTATGTTAGTGATTTTATTCCTAAAAAAAATTGACTTTTGAATCTTTCATGAAGGCTTTCAGACAAAATCCAAAAATGAATTTTGTAATTTCTAAATGTTATTTGTTTTTCCCAAAGCTGTTTGGTGGTTCTGTGTTGTTGCAACTTTATTTTAACAGCAGAAAAGATGAAAAAAAAAAAAAAAAGTTTTAGTGTTTTTCCTTTTAAATCAGTGTTGAAACCCTTTTCTCACTGCGGTGAAGTGGCTTAATAATTAGCAAGCATTACTAAATAAGATAATTTATAGCTTTGTTTTAAACTGTCACCATCTCACATTTTTCCGAGGAAGCAGAGATCCTCCTATTAGAATGTCATTCATACCCTGATACTTGCAGAAGAGGAGGGGTGTTCTCCCTCCGTATTCCACCTCTGCATTTCACTGTGCGAACCATGATGAATGCAGCTCACATTCAGAGTGACAGACTGACAGCCACAACACTGACAACTGATCTAATATTCATCTCTCTACATGCTGCTCCACATTGCCACAGCATTATTCCAGCATTGGTTGTTGGCGACTTCACTCTACTTTGTCAAGCTTATTTTTGAAGGTGTGTGACTTTATTCGTGGTGTGTGTTCCACCCTGCGTGTTCCACGGTTGTTATCCTTCTCATGCTGCGGGATAGACAAGCATTGAGAACCAGTGTAGTTGAGCCTGCTTGGCGTACGGATTGAATCCACTGTAATCTACTGTAAGACAGTAGAGACCCACGGAAAGTCGACTCAGTCGCACACAAACACAGACTCATCCACATGTTCCCCTAATGCAGGGTGGATTTAGGAGGAAGTGAGTGAATAGTTTCAGGTCACCAGCTAGATTCCAGTATCAGGGCGCCGCGTCAGCAGGAAGAACGGGGAGGATTTGATCAAAGCAGCTCTGACTGTCCTTAAAGGTGGAGTATGTAAGATTTTCAATATTTCAAAAATAAATTAACTAATGAAATAACTACAATCATAATTACAAAGTTTTTTGAACATGTAGGTTCCAGTCTGTTCATATTTGATGCGTTATTAAATTACAAGTTTAATTAATGACAAATGACAAAAAGCACTTTTTTTTTTTACTGGTAGGCAAACATTTAAGAAGGGTCTTTGTCATTAATTAAACTTGTAATTTAATAACACATCAAATATGGACAGACTGGAACCTACATGTTTTTTAAAAAAAACTATCTAATTATGATTGTAGTTATTTTTTAGTTAATTTTTTCTTTAAATATTGAAAATCTTACATACTCCACCTTTACCTTAACAAACTGTCGTCTTAGATGTTCGCTTGAACGCAAAAGCTTGTAGTTTTATGTAATAATCAGAATGAATTTTCTATCATTTTATACAGACGGCGTCATGAACACAGTGCAGACAGCAATGTAGCGTAAATATTAATCTGATCTCCACTCAGCAGTCAGAAGGCACTGGGAGTGTTTGCCACATCAAAAGTAGAGCGATATCTGTTTTAGGGTTTTCCCTGCCTTTGTTGAGCAGCAGTGTCTGGATCAAACATGAATATTCAGACTGAGGAGATGTTAGCACAGGGAAGGAAAAATGTCTAGAGGGCTCATTCTTTATCGTTCTCCTTCTGTATCACACTCTCTGCTTCTCGCCTCACATCTAATACTTCAAGGACGGCAGTTAATTTAAGATCTATTATAAATGATTAATTCAATATTTATGAATATTTTAAAATCCCTATTAAATTACTTTGTATCTGTTTAGCATTACATCTTTCCGGATTTTTTTTAATTTTTTTTTTTTTTTTTTTTTTATGTGTATCCTCTCAAAGAGACAAAACTGTTGCTATTACTATACTCTTTCATCCTCTGAGATGCCTCATGCGAGATGTGTTTTTCCTTTGATGTTTTGTGATTAAACCAATGTTATTTCTGCCATCAACCCGCAGCAGAAACAGGGTTTGTGTATGTGTGAGTGTGTGCATGCATAAGGACACCTCTAACTTATGTGTGCGAGAGTTTGCTCCGCTTTCTGTCGGCGTTAAGAGATAAGCGTGGAGGAAAGTCTCCTTTCCTCTTGTTTCAGGACCATTACCTTTCATTCCAATCACAGGAGAGAGCCCAGGGGAGGAAGAGGCAGAGGAAGAGGAGGGGTGTATATGAGTCTGTCCTGCTTGATGCGGATGAGAAGAGTTACACAGGTGACTGATTCTACCTTGTTGTAACGGGCAGCTTTCTGCTCTGTGTTTTAAAAAAAACAGGCGCTTTAATGACTTTTTTTTTTTTTTTTTTTTGGGGGGGGGGGGGATCTCTTTCACTTGTTTCCACTTGGGAAAAGAATACATGTTAACATGAAATTAATATGAAGTGCAAGTCACACAATGCAGACGTTTCAGCTGCACAGCAGACGGCATGTAACTAATTTGATTGGCCGTGCATGATTTATTGACTTTAAGTCGTTATCATTTTATAGAATTTGAGCCGCTCAGCTTCAGCTGGGGCTGGCTTTTAATGCAGCGAAGTTTTTGTACATGTGGTTAAACCACAGGTTTGTGCTCGTTGACATATTTGCTGACTTTAACTTTTGTAATGAGGATCATTACTATACACTGTATTGCTCTAAGAGGAATATTTGGTTTAATGGGCTGCACATGCTCATATCTGAAATAATAAACATACATGAATGAAGTTTGTTTAATAAGTTTAAAGCTGAATAAATATAAAACAAGCATTAATAAGACTAAAACAAGTACAAAGAATAGCAGCAACACATAAGTAGAAATAAATTCTTAAAGCTACACAATTTGAATTTGTAGTACGCAGCCTGCATTTTCCAAGTATTTTTTTTCGTTAATAAATGTGTTGACATGACAACCTCCAGTTATTTTGCCCAAAACTGCATTTTTTTTTCCCAAATTTTTTTAAAAAGAAGAAACCAGTTAAGTGTCATTTCACTTACCAGAAAGCAAGTATCATTATGATGACGTAAAGGGACGACCTTAAACTGTATTTTACAGACTGTGCTTCTGATAATCACAACACTCTGAGATAACTCGGCTAGTTTTCTACTTTTTTGGGATGGCCACACAGGTCCACACAACTGTATCACTGCACAAATTTATTGACTGGTTGGATGGACTCATATTGATAACGATAATGATGGTGACGATGATAATAATATTGTTAATGCAGATGCAAAAAAGGGTTTTCCAAATTTCCAAATGAGTTCATTTCAGACCATTCAACTTGAGTGACAGAAATTCCACCAATCAGCAGAAAAACAAAACAAATCAGCATTTTTCCGATGGATTTCTTGAGGAGTGGAAATTCTGCCTTTGAAAAACACCCACACGGAGAAACACAGGGTTGCATTCACATACACACTGCCCTTGGAAATATGCGTAATTGATCAAATTCCTCAACTTCTCTGTCAGTCTTCACACTGAGGAGTGTGTGAGGGGAAAATGATCAGAAGGGGTTTGTGGCAGTCGTGATGATGTAACAGTACCAACTGATGACATGATGGATCTGCTCTGCTGTTACCTCTTCTTCACCTTACCTCTTTTTTGGGGCTGCACAGCCATTAAGTAGGAAGCGTGGTTGATCTCAGAGAGGCTGATCAGGGTGAGAAATCGATCAGAAAGCTGTAGATCTTGTGTAGAGCTACTGTATTGATCCCTTCTCTTCCTCCCATCTTTGTGATTATCTGCAGCATGGATAGATTACTGATGTCTGGGGGACACTTAGAGCAGTATTGGTTCTGCAATAACTGCACCTCAGATATTCATTAAAGCTTGAAATTACATGTGATTGTAGTCATTTTCTTGGATTCTCTTAAAACAATGGATTAATAAAAGAAAGTGTTTCCATGTCATTTCTAGCTTGATATTGATTTCTTCTATATCTATTTGTTTCAATTTAACACTCTAACTTGGGAGAAAGGGCTAAAATGTGTGTATTTTTTTAAGTACATTCGGATATTTTAGTTTTCTTTTGTTTTTTTTAACTTGTAGTTTCATGAATATTAAAATCAGCTGGAATATTCCGAGTCCAGTCGATCATCCAACTCCTGAATACACCCTCTGTTAAGGTCAAGTGGAAACATTTATGAAAAGCGTCACACACTTATCAGCTACACACCTCGACAAGAAAAAATGTTGCATCAGGATTCGGTGTGTGTGTGTGTGTGTGTGTGTGTATGTGGACATGGGGGATGGTGTTTTGACATCGTGCAAGGGTGACACCTGTCATGTGTGACCGTGGGTCGGCCAGGTGACAACAGTGAAGGCTGATTTACTAAAAGGACAGAAGCATCAGAGTAGAACCTGACCACACATCCTTCACTCTGTCAGACAGATAAAACCTCCACTCTCCATCTCTGAAAGGGAGAGTGGGACAGACAGCATGTAGCCCCCATCTGTCCATTTTTATACGACAAGACAAAGCTGTCTTGGTCAGACTTTATCTCATGTCAACATGTCCTTGTTTCCATGTGATCGTCTCACTCCAGCCACAGTTTATCTTTGACTGTGAGCTTTTGTCTGTCTCATAGATGCTCCGATGGATTCAGATCCCTTTCTTTTATGATTCTGAGCTCATCTGGAATGGAAGGCTGCATCTATGTGTTATCAATACGCCCTTGTGTTGAAAGTATTGTAATCAATAGCCATATGATTATCCATGTAGAGAGGGTATAAATGATTTAAAACAGGGCGAGGGTGACGGATGTTTGCTTTTCACATTGAAGTTACTGTCAATAATTAATGCATCTGATTAATCTGTCAACAACTTTACAAGTGTGGAAGGGTGAGAAGGGCATGGTGTGTGTGTGTGTGTGTGTGTGTGTGTGTGTGTGTGTGTGTGTGTGTGTGTGTGTGTGTGTGTGTGTGTGTGTGTGTGTGTGTGTGTGTGTGTGTGTGTGTGTGTGTGTGTGTGTGTGTGTGTGTGTGTGTGTGTTCACGTGTGGCCTTGACCTCGTGATTTTCTCTTTTATAAAGGAATCCAGCTCTGGGATTTTATGACAGCTGTACTTGTATGTTGTGGTGGCAATTTCAGTATGTTTGGAGGTTTTACATTAAAGTAACTCATCAATAATCATGAAAATGAAACACACGGCTCACATAAGTTCATGATGCAGTCAGTAAAATGAAAATAGATTTTAAACCATGTCACACATGGGGAGGTTCGTGGGATGTAAAAACTTCGGTTGGATAAAATGAGCAAATTACAGACTGATTACATGCAGCTGCAGCCCCATGTCTGACATTTTAAAGTGTATTTCATCCAAGAAGGGCAGAGTGACGATATACCTCGCTAAGTTACCAAAGAACCTGTGTTACAGTAGTAATGTTTTCAGTTTTAGGCTTGACATCTGTGTTTCCCCTCTGAGACATTCCTTCATGTAAAAACCTTTAAAAACATGTTACGTAACTTTCTGACCTGAACACTCTGCGTTCCGGACTTGTTCGATGACACCGAAACATCTATCATGTCCATTTCTGGAGCTGCTGCTGCCCAGCAACATTTACCTCCGGGATGACAGCAGAGTTTTGTTTCATGCTGGCTGTTTTGAATGCACAACATTGCTGATTCTGTAAAGGAAAGCAAGAATTTCAGAATAGAGGAAGGAACAAAACAAGACTCATTGTAGGATCCTCTTGTGCGGGCAGTAGGAAGCTAACAGGTCAGGTAGGATGCAGGATGGATGCCAAATTAGCCGTCGACAGGGTGTAGTGTTCTGTAGTTCTGTAGTGTGTCTTTAATACAAATCTAAATCTGTTTGTGATTTTCTTTTTTATCCAAACAAGGAAAAAAAACATGCATACAAAACCCAAAAACAACACAAAAAAACCTCACTGCATATCAATGTGCCTGATGGCTTTTCCAGGATCATTAGCCTTACACGCGCTATAGTAAATGAGAAGCTAACTTTTCCTGTTTCCATAGTTACAACATGTTACCACTTTGTTACCGAAATGGATTTATATTGAAAGATTTAAAGCCTTGTCTGTAATAATTACAAACACATAATGATTTTTAATTGACTGCTGATTATACTTGTAATACTTCACTCACATGTGTTGATAGTTTAGTAGTGTATGTTACTTCTCCTGCATACAAGTGTTTGAATGCACACCTGCATGGATGAGGAAGATGGAAACAAAATGCATGATAAAGATTTGTTGTCTTTCATCTTTTACTGCATTATGATACCCTGAAGTCTTTCCAGATTCATGTCACCACTTTTATGAGGTTAAAGACTGTTTGGTCTTGAGTGATTGGTTGTGTTGCAGCTGCAAAAAATGAAGTAAATCCAATGCATTAGAAGTTAAACGTATTCTACTTAATTGGATTACTGATGTTTTTCCATGGAGTTCTCTTTTCATTATGTGAATGGAGCTTCATTGTTGGATCTGACTGGTGACAAATTATTGCACAACTTTGCATTAACTGAGGCCAAGCAGTCTTCTTAACAAGAATACCACAAGAACTCACTTTGATATGTCAGATGGCAAACAATGCAAGTAAATATAGATTGAATGAAGAACATAATGAATGAGAAGCTAAATAACTTTGGGTGTGTTAGCAGGGGGTCCCAGACTATTCTGCACATTTGCAATAGAACTGATGGTAAAAACCCCCACTGGGCATTTTTAAAACAAACTATACATATTGCAGAAGTTTGCATCAGTTTTTTATGTCTCAACTGACACACAACAGATCAAATGTACTGACAGAAAAAGTAGTGATGGCAACACACAGGTAACATTTGATTCAACTCAACTTTATAAAGCCCTTTAAAACAACTAAAGTTGTAACAAAGTGGTGTTCATCAGCCAAAAATTACGAGATAAATAAATAACACAATAAAACAATAGATCATACAAGGAATAAAAGAATTAAATAATAAAACAAAATTAATAAATAGTAAATAAAACCAAAATTAAAACTAAAATGTAGCACACTGACCAGAAGCAGACTCACACTGGGTTAAAAGCCAAGGAATAAAAATGGGCCTTAAAATAAGTTTTAAAAATGGACAGTGAGCAAGATTGAGGGGATCAATGTGACTGAATGGACCCTTTTCTGCAGATTTAACATGTTTGATGCGTGACTTTAAGGGACGAAACATCTCATAAACATTTTTTTCCCCATTTTATTTGTCTTCCAAATCTGCCGTATCCTACTGATAGCTGTAGACACAATCAAACGCAGAATCTCACAACTTTCTATGGCTTCTTCTTACTTTCTGTAACTTACCAAAGTCAACGAGTAAAATGGGCAAAAGGTGTAACATTCAAGGATTCTGTGCCCCCCATGCTTCTATATCTTCTTTCCACACACTCTCTTCATCTGCGAGCATCTGTGTGTGTACATGGAGGTGAAGCCTATCTTGCCTGCTATCATTTCCTGAATGACCTCTGCTTTCAGCCTATGATGGATTGTATTGCGCTCATAGACATTAATTTTCCTGAACCAGGCAAAAGCTTTATTCACAGGAAGAGCATGTTAGTACAAGGGTAATTCCATGAAACAACACACAAAGATACCACCGAGTCGGGCATTATCAACAGCAAGCCTCAGAGACTTTATTTACACACTTCATCTCTGTTTCACTTCAGCTTTCTTTACCTCTCTGAGGTATTATCAAGTGTATTTGCTCGTCTCAGTAGTTAGTAGCAGATATTTACATGCGTTCTCCCGCGAGTGTGTGTCTGCAGTGTTCAGGCAAGTTGCAGCTGCTGTCTCTGTGGTGCTCTCTTCTCATTAAGGCAGGTAATGAGCTCAGTCACATCCACCTCTGCAGGTCACCCCACGAGAGAGAGAAAGAGTGGGAGAGAGGATTAGAAACAACAGAGGGAGTGTAGCAGGAAAGAGGTACTGTCTGCGCATGAGGGAGAAAAGGGATGTCTTAATTATGTCACCTGCCTGCTGTTCCACTCGACTGCAGCACCTTTGGGTAACTCCCTGTTTACACTGCTGCACCATCCTCTGCGCTCTGTGTACTCTAGGAAAAGGATGATGGGAAAGCAGGAAAAGCTGAGGCGGAGGAGGGACTCAGACAGAATGAGGTTGTGGAGAAGCAGTGGAAGAATATGGTTAAAATCCAGCAGGAGACTGGGAGGACAGGGAAGTGTTAAGGAAGGAGGCAGAGGAGTGGGGAATAGAGGGAGTGTGTCTTCCCAAGAGTGAGCAGGCTGTCTTGTCGAGTACTTCATCATTGTGTCCCCGGTGACTGTGTCTGTGGCCTGGCCCTGCTGTAGCTATAATAAGACATAAATAAGGAACACGACTGCCTTATCTACTCTGTGGCCCCCATCTCTTTCTTTTTCCTTTTCCTCTTTTTCTAACACACACGTTTTTGCTGCTGCAGATGTAGAGTTGTGATTCTGAGAAGTCTTTTCTCACCATGTTTATCCGTTACTACTGTACGATGACTCACACACGTATGTCCAGTAATGACTTCACTACCAACAACAACTTGTCATTTAGCATTAGCATCTAATTTAATCAGCGTATTAGAATTATGAGACAGCGGTCAATCTTAATTGCAGCAGATATTTAAGAAAAATGTTGCACACATGTTGCACATAAACACATTTCTTTTTATTTAGGTGATTTTCAGTACAATCTCAGACATATACATAACTGTAGTAATGAGATGACAGAAGTACTGATGGTGGACACTGTCATCTCACACAATGAATCAAGAGTTAGTTAAAAGGACATTTCCATCTTTTCTTTAGCAGCTATGGGGAAAGAAACACACAGCACTGTAACACTTACCTGTCAGTCATCTTCCTATTTAATGTATTGGCATTAAGCTAAAAGAAATGGTGTTAAAACTTTAGTACAGTCGTCCAGAATAAGGACATCGGCTATTGCGTCCATAAAAAGATCCCACGTAACAAGCTGTAAAGCTGTTTAAAGGTAACAACGAAGGGTTTTTGCCCCGAGTGGCCATTGCAGGAACTGCAGCCTTTGGAAACGTCCAGTCCAGATTTAATTTTGCGCTAATGCATCAAATTTCTGTTGGATCCACAGGCTGTGACATTACATTAAGGGTAATATTAACCTGCAATGTCATGTTATTAAACTTTTAGTTTAGACAAACTTTTAAAGCCTGTTAGGAGACATGTGAGTTTGGTACATGTATCCCTGAGCTGGACAGGTTTTTGTGTCCAGCACAGGGTAAATATCTATCTTCATGTGGTTTAGTCTTCAGTTGCTGAGTGCTACCGTCGACACTGAAATTTACATTTTGTCATTCTTGTGATCATTACTTTCCAGATTATTACTGATTTCAGACACTACATGATTATATGTAGATAGTAATACTTGGTTAGGTTTAGGGAAGAATGGTTTGGGTTTGCATGAAGATTCACACAACATTTACTACATGTTTGCAAAACCTTTACTTTCCTTCAGGCAGCGGTTCCAAACTTTTTCTGTCAGCTCCCTTTTCATCGACGGCAATAATGTCAAGCGTCCTCGTCACATGAACCAAAGAAACATACTAAGACATTCGTCATAAGTTTAGTCTGTGTCAGTGTCAGTATTATTATCCATCCTTCTGCTTTAGTGTGAAAAGTTTTAAACCAGGAATCTCTGCAAACTTCTTCAGGTGAGCTGAGTTTTCAGTGATATGGATGCTGCTTTAGTAAAACAACTCTGCTGTATATGATAGTAGGGTTGTTTATTTCTAAAGATTTAGTTTATTTCTCTAACAGAATTACAGTAAGCGGTCTAACTATATTTCTTATTGTTCCATATTCATAAATTATTTCAAATAATTTAAAAATATACAGACTACTATCAGGACGAGGAACCACTTCACCCAGAGTAAAACAAATGTCTCTGAGCAAGATTACCTACCACAGCTTTGATTTTAAGAAAATATCAAACAACCAATCCATCTGGTTGAGTCTTTTTTTTTTCTTTTCTTATTTTGAAAATCAAATCTTGTTCTCATTTGGAAGCATTTCCACAAGGTCTAAAACACATGACATGATTATAGTACTTTCCTGTGACTGGATGCTTCTCACATATGAAATATCTTGAATGGTTTCTTAAGCCAGCATTTTTATGTTCTTCTGTGTGTGTGTGTGTGTGTGTTTGTGTGTGTGTTGATAAACATGTTATATCAAGTGAAGTTATTAATGTGTGTGTTTATTAGCTGGATGTGTAGCTTCATTGGGGAGTTGGATCTAAGTTGATGTCTCACTTTTGTTTACACAACTTAACGCTGCTTGACTCTGTCAGGCATGCCCACACTGTATGTGTGTGCTAGCACAAGTGTGTGTGCGTGTGTGGGAGTCAGGAAGCTGAGAGATGAAGGTCAGAGCCAGAGAGAGAGACCCCATGAGAATGGAGGTTTTGCAGGGGGCTTTGGTTGTTCCTGCATCATTACCTCAACTGCAGACAAAGCCTACTTATGTCTCTTTTTGCCCTCCATATCCCCATGCTCCTTCATGCACACATACACACACTTACTGTATGTGTCAACAGAGGCTGAGGGAGTCCTGCACAACGGAGAAAAGAGGAAATACATGAGAGGAGGGGATGCAGAGAAAGGAGAATGGAGAATAGATTTATGAAATGAAGCATTCCAAACAGCACTATCTGCCTGCTGTGAGAAACACCTTTCATAAATCACTGCTCAGCCGCAGAAAATAGAGCATTTGGTGAAGTTCTTTACTCTGTGTGTCTATGTTTGTGCATAGGTGTATTTGTGTGAAAGAGGAAAAAAAAAAAAAAAAGGGAAAGAGCGTGAGAATCTTTTATTCCCATCCCTGGTCTGGTGAAAAGTAAAGCGTGTGGCACATTCGTACCTCCGAACTTGTATGCGCGTGTGCGCTCATATCCTCGTCAATGTCAGTGTAGGCCAGTATACAGTCAGGTGTTGTGTTTGTTTGCAGCCCTCCCACAGGGTATCTTTACAGAGAGCTTGATATAAAAAGAGACAGATTGGGTGAGAGAACGAAAACCAGAAAAGAAAGGGGAGAGGGAGCACAGTAGCTCGAGGCGGGGGGAGCTCTGTCTGGGTCGGAGACAGAAGAGACAGAGAGAGAAAGAACGAAGGAGTAAGAAGCAAAAGGAGAGAAGGGCGACATGCAGGAAGAGTTTTTCCTCAGGTGAGTTGCTCGGTAAGTCAGCGCTGATCTGCCCCGATGCTGTCAGAGAAAGAACGCCAGGTCGACTGCACTGAGAATACAAACCAACTCAACATGCACTCATGCTCACATTAACACACACAAGCATACGTTCACAAATGCACACTCTGCGTGCCATCTCTCAGAGCTATTCAGATGCAACAGGGGAGCCAGTGAACTATTCACCTAGCTGTTGAACACATTGGAAGCTTATTAAATGTCTTTTCTAGCCAAAGAAAGGCCAAGGATGTAATTTGCCATTCAGACACTGGTCTCACATTCTATCTCACTAACGCATCCAGAGCTCATCTAGCATCCTTAAGTCCTCAGAATGAGACAATTAGCACTCAGAGACAAGGCCAGTGCAGCCAATGGAGGAGGAATGGCACTGTGGAAGGAGACAATTTAACAGAGGGATACAAGGAGTGAGGAAGAAAGAGAAAAGTGAAGGAGAGACAGGCGGAGAGTTGAGGAATGGTCTTTTTAGTTCCTGTAATAAGCCAGAGGAGAAACAGACGAGCAGAGAGACTTTTATGAGTCTGACAATAAAAGGGAATCAGATGGGAGTGATATGAAATCAGAGAAAGGTAGTGCATGTGTTCAACAACAGACTAATTTCATGAACCTCTTTCGGTGATTGCTTTTGAAAGGGTGGTGAGAAGGAGTGGGTGATTACAGGGAGCATGTGGAACAAAAGATGCTCCTGGGTGCAGTGGAAACAACATCAGTGATTAGTCTTTTAAACCTGCCTGACCTTTCCTTAGGATAAGTGGAGGCATTGGAACAATATCTTTTTAATGTGACTTAAGAACAAAGAAGAAAAGCCAATCAAATGAAAAAAAAAAAAAACTAAATTAAAAATGATTTTCTTGAGGTTATGGCTGAAGTTTGGAATTGGGAGCATCCTGGTGACAAAAGGGTTAAAATGCTGCAGGTCATTTTCATCTTTCATCAATTTCTTTCTCCCCATTTCTGTTATTATCAAATATAAGTTGGAAAAGGTCTTAAAAAGGAAAGATTTTATTTGTACAAAACGGGAAAAAAATCTCACATTTCCTTGGTTTTGATTTGACAAGTTAATGACATGTTAATACTGACATTTTGTGCAGTATAAGTAACTCATATGTACTTTAATGTGTGGCTTCTCCCTATCCTATAACAGCCCTACAGGGCTTTGGACAGTAGGTGGTAATGTAGCATGCAGATGAATTAAAGGGGTTGGTATTTAATTGCGGCCCACAGATGGCCTCATACATCTTTGGATCATTTAAAGGGGCGGTGGGCTGAGTAATGTGTGTGTGACACGGCACTGTGTTTTATAAGAGAGCTGCTATTATGCAGACTGCTCTATAAAGGGACACAGTCAGCGGGGGAGAGGTGTGGTTAAAAGCCTGGTTTGTAATTGGAGTGTGGCACTCTCTGTTTAAACTCTGCTAATCCACTTCTAGCTTCGTTTATACAAAGATTTATTAAAGTGCTCAAAACATGTCAACATTTTCCTCAGCAAGATGTCAGTGAATCTGACCATAAATTAGACATAAATAAAGGAAAACATGGAAATTAAAAGTATTTTCCATTTCATCAATTATACCTACTCTGTTATAAGTTTAAAATGAAAAAATTAATTCATTTTTTAGTTTATGGACTGTGATGGACTGGCAAGCTGTCCAGGGTGTACCCTGCCTTTCGCCCAAAGACTGCAGGGATAGGCTCCAGCTTCCCCATGACCCTGAATTGGATTAGGCAAGTAGGAAAATGAATGAATATTTTTTTAGCTCATGGAGACTTGTAGTTGGGGGGCACACATAAAAAAAAATATATTATTAAAACAAAAGATGAGAGAAAAGGTTTTGAATCAGCAGAAAAAAGAACAAAAAATCATTTCAAACTGGATATTGGGTTCATGGGAAGAGAAGCTGGTGAGAAAAGGGGATGCAGGGAAATGGAGATTGCAAAGTTTACATTAAGCAAAGTGTGTTGGAGCTGAAGCCTCAGCTGTTTTCTCCATTGGGTTTCACACAGTTGTCCTGTGCTGTAGTGACACACACAACTCACACTTGCTTTGTTTTTCTTTTCTTTTTATTTCACCCCAAGTCTAGATGTTTATTTGATCTTTTTTTTTCTTCATTAAACCTGAACATTGAACATCCTGGACCCATGTTTGTTGTTTCTGTCCCAGCCTCTTCCTCCACACCCCCTCACTGTCTTAGGAAGATAGGAATTGTGAGCAGACAGGGTGAAGGAAAGAGAAAAGCGGCCTGGGAAGCAAGAGGGCAGGGCTTTAATGTTGCTGTATCATCCAGTCTGCTTGGTCCAGATTACATTCCCTCTCCTTGGCTAGACAGCTTTTCCAATTTCTTCCAGCCGAGGAAAGACAGGTTGAGAAGACGCAGCTGGTTTGACTGCATTAACTCATTTTGGCTTCTTCAGTGTGTCTGGTGCCCTAATCCTTCTCTGTTGACATGTCAGGACGAGTGAGTGTGGCACTGGTTGATAGGGAGGTCCTCCTGCCGCTCCGGAAGACACTTGCCCTCCCACCTTGCTCTCATCATGCACCCCTCTTTTCAAACTGGCAAATTGGAAATTTGTCTTTGGTTGCAGCTTTTTAAGCTCAGGCGGAGGACAGTGAGAGAAGAAGGGATATAGGATTGGATTTATGAAGAAAAGAGGGGGAAAAACGTTAGTCGGAATCACGCAGAGAGAAGTGGGGGCAACATGGACGGAGGGGGCGCACCTTGGGTTGAGGCAGGTAGAGGTTGGATGTGGACGTGCACCACCATATAGACTTTGGTGTTGGGGGATGGAGAGCATTGTTGTAGGGGTGGATACAGGGTAGATCTAGAGGGATAGGGGGGGATCAGCAGAGGAAAAGGAGGAGGGGTAAGAGAAGAGTGATTATGGTGGGTCTGGGCTGCCAGGCCTGATAAATGACTAATCAGGAGAACAGGGCCTTAGGTCCCTCACAGGACCACTACTACCACAGGCTTATCACATGCACAGGCTGCAGATACACACACACACACACACACGTACACTCCTGCCTTTTGCAAACACACGGCACACATGCAGTATTGCACACTCGGACACAAAAGGAGAAAGTAAGAGAAAAGAGAGAGATGGGTTGAATCTATGGCTGCCTCTCCTGAAGCAGCACTCTGTTTGGAGAGCTGTTATAGATCCACCTCTGCCTCCTCCTCTCACCTGTCTCACCTCTCTGACTCCTTGCTCCCGGCCTAATAGTCTGCCAAGTCTGGGACAAAGAGCAGGTCACATAACTGACTAACTGTGGTTTTCTTCTGTTTTAAAACGATGGTTCATGTGATGGTTAAGAACATGATCAAGATTATTTCAAGAGTTTTGGTTTTTATAAGTTATTTTTTTCACGGTATAGGAAAGCAGAGGATTTATGGAAAACAACACAATTGGTCTCACTAGTTAAATCCAATCTGGCTACATTCCAGGATAACGATCAGGAAGGGATGGGAAAGGTGGGAGTGAGAATTATCGAGAGGAGGAAGTAGGAGGGAAGCAGGAGCGACGGAGGTTTATGGATGTCTTTGTGTGTCATGCTTCATTGACTCAGCCTCCGTTCCCCAGCAGGCATGTGATCCCGGTGTGATGCCGCTAATAGCGACACCACTGGGGTCGAGAGCAAGTGTGAGGGTGAGACAATAGCGATAGGGGGGACGGCTGGTGGAGGACAAACAGCGAAAGGCGGAGAGCAAATAGAGGGAGGAAGAGTTGGATGAAACAATGGGATTAGAAATTGAAGGAATGAAAGAATGTAGAGAACAAATATGTGGAAGGAAAGACGGATGAGACTCATCTCTGTGGGATTGTTGACAAGGGCAGCCAAGTTGGTGTCTCACTCCCCTTGTACCTTCATGTCCCCTCATGTCCCTTATGTCTGGCCATGTCCCTGGATTCAAAGGCACTTACATTGCTTCATCACCTCTGTAGTTTATATACCTGAATGAGGCAACTGTTTCTACTCCTGTAGCTGCTGTTGTACTGGTCTCTGTGTGGGTTTTTTTAAAGTTAGAAAATAGCCTTAAACAAGCACAGCTTTGTTCCCTTTAGGGTTTAAGGGTGCATTCACATCAGAATAGTCCACAAGACTTGGTCTGATTGGGGGACTCGGCTTAGTTGTAGGGGGGTGTATCCACGTGGACCGAGATCGCGTTCATGCTGCATTTGATCTGCATTTAAGCCAGACCATTAAGTTAATATATCCACATTCTGACCAAAGGTGGCACAAAACTATGGCTGTTTTGGGTTTTTTATTTTCTCTTATGCAAGTATTCTGTAGAAAAACACTGCAACAATGCGCGCAGTATGAACAGTAGACAAGGCTCTATCACTATGTATTTACCCACAATGCAAAGCTACACCAGATTGAGGAAGTAATGTTTTTGTAGTCCGCTTCCTGTATTTGGTCTGCTAATGGACTGAGACCTGCCTTTTTTGGTGGACCGAATCTTCTACTTTGGTCTGAATCAGAGTTCATTTGGCACATGCACATTTCCCCAAAAGAAGCGGACTTTCTGAGCAAATGGACTCGGATTCGAATGAAAAAGGCTGATGTAAATGTGTCCTAAGAGCATAAACATCAGCTCCTGTACCTTTTTTTATACTGTGTATGCTTACAAGTTATCTTCCTCCTTTAATTAATTTGAACTTTCTTTTAAAGGAATCATCTTAATTTTTATTCTGTGACACACCTGATACACTCTTGCTATCTAAAAAAAAAAAGGTGTAATATGGGTTTTTGCAGATTTGCCTTTTATATGGAATCTAGGTATTTTATGTACTTTTCATGTAGCACACATTTTCTTCACTATGTGCTCAACAGTAGATAAAGATGAAATCCTACCAGTCTAATTTGTATTTCACACCCAATTTGTGTCTGTGTCATTCCTGAGGCAGCAGTCATAACATGGGAAGTGTTGCTTAAGCCTTCCCTGCTCTCTGACTGTCACTGCTGGCTAACTTTGAGCCACGTTGAAGTCTTGTGATGCCTACTTCCCTCTGACTTTCTGTCTCCACCAGTCACAGCCAGCCGCTCCGTGATGCCCTCTGATGTGGTTTCTGCAGATGCTGGTGTCTATGGCGATAAGACCTCGCAGTTGAGCAATCTGATTGGATTAGCAGGCTCTTTGAACAAGCCCTGACTGGCTGCTTGCCGGGGGGATGCAAATGAGGTCCTTAAGAGGAAGGCAGGGACTTGACCCTTATTGGGCCTGGCAGCATGGACGATGGCATAGAGAGAGGAGGGAGGGGTAGAGTTTAGCATCTGAAAGCTAAATGGTGGGAAGTGAAGAGGTGAAAGTATATTACTCTTCCTGTATCTCCTTTCTTTTTCTCTCAGTGTGGTGTCTTGCCTTGCTTGTCGGCCTTCTGGCTTCCTGACTTTACCTAATTGCATCTCTGTCAGTCACTCACTGCTGTACTTAGCCTGTTTTTTTTTTGTTGTTTTTTTTTAAACTGTTGACCTTTCACCTTGTAAGTCTCTAAGTTAAAATTTTTTACTAAACATACTCAAGTGTTTTGCCCAAGAAAAAGACAAGACTCAAAGCAGTCTGAACAAATCTGACTGCCCTGCTTTAGTTGTGTTTTTCATTATAGTCAAAACTAACTGCACAGGTTATCTCATCAATTCAGTTTAAGCCATTTATTCTTTAATAATTCATTTAGTAAAATACCACGCAATATTTGATATTACACCCAATTTAAATGACCCTGCCTGATATTACAGTTAAGCTCAGTCTACCAACGGGTCTGGGATTGTGGGCTTTGGGTCAGTATGTTACATATCCACAGCCAACTGTACCCTTACCTGGTAGGTGGCTTATCAGCCAGATAACAAATGTTGTGTTGTGATAGCATGAAGTCATGGCAACATTATAACATCTGTGAATTATAATGTATAATGTGACATAAAGAAAGGAGGCGACATCCTGCAGTTTGTGTTCTTTATATTTCACATGTGGCTTTAAACAGCAAGAAAGTCCTGAGGCATTCCCACGCCAGTCGAGAGATGCTTAATCCCTCCAGCGTGTCCTGGGTCTTCCCCGGGGTCTCCTCCCACAGGGGCGTGTCTGGAACACCTCACCACGGAGGTGTCCAGGAGGCATCCTAACCAGATGTCCTGGCCACCTCAACTGGCTCCTCTCGATGCGGAGGAGCAGCGGCTCTGAGACGCTCCCAGAGGACCAAGCTTCTCACCCTATCTCTAAGGGAGAGCTGGCCAGAGGAAACTTCTTTCAGCCACTTGTATTTGTGATCCTGTTCTTTTGGTCACTTACACAGCTCGTGACCATATGTGAGGGTAGGAGTGTAGATCAACTGGCAAATCAAGAGCTTTGCCTCTTTCTTCATCACGACAAACTGATGCAAAATCCACCTTATTGCAGGCGCCACACCGATCCGCCTGTTATGTGGTTGTTAGGAAGAAGAAAACCCCTGTAATAAGGGCTGAAATCCCACTGAATGCACTTGTTTTACTCCCCAAACTCAATCTGCCATCTTCCTGACAATTTCTTATTTAAATATATTTGTGGTTTTGTGTCATGTGGGAAACTTTGAATCTTTTGTACTTCAGCTTATCACACTATCAGATCCACCTATACAGATGTGGGATAAGCTCAAGGTTAAGAACTAACTAAACCTTTGAAGGTCTGGGTTTCTTCATTAATAAGATGGGTAAACATATTTGAAAGTTACTGAAAGCAGTTTTTGTTTATGTGATCGGTGAAAGTCTGCAGTATCACAAGTGTATTGTGTATATTGAATGTTTGACAGTGTGGGGTCTTGGAGGAATCTCACACTGTTTTATGGGAACACTCGTGAGCATTCACACATGCTATATGACCTCAGTGCCAACCGAAGGAAGAAGTAAGGTTGGGGCTGTAAGTCATGCTAGATTAATCCTGCTTTTGTTCCAGAGAGACAAGGTTGTTTTGAGTGTGGATGGAGAGAAGCCTGACTGGATGGAGAACAGTTATAAGAGCAGATCCCACTGTTAAAGGCTTTGTAGCATGGCCCTTCTCTCACCCCCTCCTCTCCTCTGGGGGGTTTTATCTGCCCATTTCCTCCTTTCGTTCTGGGCCCACGGGACGCTTTAATGGCGCCATGTTCCCTGTCAGTCAGATATTTAAATGGAAACTGACCATGAAAGTATGGCCGCTCAGGGCTGGCTCGTTGTGCCATGTCCTTGCTCTCAGCAGCCAGAGTCAGATTCTGATGCCCAAAGCCCAGCCCTGAGCTCCAGACAGGCCTGGGGAGAGGAGTCAGGCTTAATCTGCAAGTTTAATATCCCCCATCAGGTTTAAACCTGTTTACCTTGCAGATTTGATCAAGGATACTGATGCAAATGGAGGCAAAGGCTCCTTGCTCTGGAAACTTTCTGTCCAGAGGTTCATTGATTCATGCTAAATGGGTTCAAGCATCATTATTAATCACTCACTTCACTCAATTGATATTGTCCTAAACACAAAAGCATATTGGTTTCTTTTGAGCCTGCATCCGTAAAAGTGGACTGTTTCCATTACGTGTGTGGCTTGCGTTGCACCACTGTTGTTTTGTAATTGTTATGATAATCAGTGAGACAATTGACAGCTGCAGGTGGTCTTACCAACCCTTACCAGACAACCTAATTTAACCCAGTAATAAATCTCTGTGCCCAGTTGGCCATTTTAGCTGTTTGGCACAGGGCACTGTAAATTCACCCTAATTAGATCGTCCCCCTACTCCTCCCACCCCATTTCCCCATCTTTCCTCTTTCCTCAGACTACCTCTCTCTCCTCCATCTCCTCCCCTGCTCATTGGTACATATGCTCATACACCTGGCCTGCATCGTTACCTGTTTACAAATGACCAGGCTGGTTCTGCTGGCTTCAGCATCCACTTCACCAGACAGTACTGAATCTCCCTCTCTCGTTTTCTAACCTCCCTTGTGTCATAATTAGACCTCAGAGCTCATGTTTGCTTAATATTATAATCCAGTACACCTGCATTTCTCTCTCTATAGTGCTTTTCTGTACCTCCAGCCACACATGCAACCCCCAGTCCCCTCTCCTGACTTCATGCAGATAATTTGGAGTTGAACTATGAGCAAGACTGAGTATTTTTTTCCACATTCCCTCCCCACCTACGCAGCATCGCTGTGTGACCAACAGCACCCCCCTCCTCTTTGCTGTTCCTCTAAAAGGTATGAGTTTTGTGTGTGTGTGTGCGCGAGTGTGTCAGGGGTATCAGTGTCAGGGCTAATGGTCTCTAGCAGGGGCGCCAGCCCGAAGATTTATGCCGCAAATTAGTCAAATGTGATCAAACAGCAACCCAGTTAATCATGCAGGACCCACGTTTATCCCTGCTTTATCTACAGGCATAATTATAGACACCCATTCCTCTGACAGGCCAACGGCAGGCCCCTGCAGAGTGATATTGGGGGGCCGCCATGAGGCGTTGTCACAGTGATGAATGTTTTAGGGGTACAGGGAGTGTTTTAAGCATGTATATACTTAACACCCTCTTGTGAATGCTTTGAATGAAGGCATGGCCCCTGTAGAACTGCTGCAACTTGTGAAGCAGACTGGCTCCCTAAATGAATATTAGAGTGTCAGTCTCCTTTTCCTCTCCAACTTCGCAATTTAAAGCACTTCAGCCATTAAGAACAAGCTTTGCGATGTATCTAATTCATCATATGACTTCCAATTCATTATGTGTTAAGTGTTGACTGGTTACAGTCAGCACCATCACTCATTCCCTCCGACTTCGGCTGCCTCCTCTGCTGCCTCGCACAACTTGGAAAGTGGGAATGGGAATCATCCGGCAGTATTCTGTTATTCCAGGCCATTACCATGTGCCAAGCTGGGAAAGAGATCCAGTGATGTGTGCTGCAGTTTGTGATTGGAGTGGATCCTCTCTCTCTCTCCCCCCCTCTGACAGCCATTTTAAACACTCGTTTATGCAGCGCTTTTAATATCAATAAGAGAAGCAGGCAGGCAGGCGGACAGGCAGCAGTTTCTTACACACACACATACACACACTCACGCACACACAGTGACACATACGGCCTGGCTGGAAATCAGCAGCCTCCATCTCCCTAGTATGACAGGGTGTGGTAATTATGTCTCTGTGAGAGTGTGTGCTGTTTGCTGGGTGAAAAATGATAATGGGGTGATTTTTAAGTGCCATATCTCCCGCACGGGTAATGAAAAGTACTTTTAATCCAGTTCGGAGGAATGGAGGGGTGGAGGAGAGGAGTGGCTGGGGAGAGGAAGCAGAAGGGTCTGTTGTGATGGGAGGAGAGGAGGAGGAGTGGAGGAATAAGAGGGCGCTGTGAGGGTGGAGGCATGCTGATAGAGGGAGCTGAGGAAAAAAGAGAGATGGGCGAGTTCTGTATGGAGATGAGGAAAGAGGACAAAATGAGAAATGAGGAAAGGTTTCAAGGCAATCCAGTGGCTGAAATTGTGTGTGTGTTGGGGGGGGGGAGGGGTGTATGTGTTTGTGTGTTGTTGTGCCAGGGGAATGCATAAGCCTTGGCATTGAGCTCAGCAATTAGAATAATTAAGAGGGACTGACAAGCTTTTAGTCCCTTTCTCTTCCTGTTTCTCTTTCTTCTTTCATTTTTTTCCCTTTCTTATTGCCGTTCCAGTTATAAATGTGTCCAACAACATTTAGTCAGTTATATTAGGTTAATGCAAACATGTATTTATCAGAAGTCTGCAAGTGTAGGTGCATGAGGGCCAGCAAAGAGACTAACACTCCAACGGGGTCTTATTTCTATCACCTGCTTAGTTTATGCACACAGGATGAAGCCTGCATTACCACAACACATGGATGATACAAGTGGAAACACATTTTAATGAGCCACATAAAGTACTTCACTAATATTATTGAGCTACATTTACATGACAGACTTTTCACACAACTACAAACTGAGAGAATAAGTCTGGTTTTTTTTTTTTTTTTTACACATACTCAGTTGTGTGTATGTATATGAGAGAGACAGAGAGAGTTCACTAATGACTTCACACCCCATTAGCTCCTTTGCTTGATATGTCACACTTCATTATGTACTTAGATCATCGGTGCATAAACTCGGAAAGTGTGTGTGCACGTATGAACCATGTTTGTACAGGAGGGTGTGTAGCTATACCAACTTTTGGCCTCAACTCCTTTTGCAAAAGAAGCCGCAGATTTGACCACCGTCTTTGAGGACATTTGCCATTTTTGTATTTTATGCTTCACAAACTTGGATTCCAAATGACCCTGACAGCTAATTAAAGATTATGCCTTTTTATGTTAAGAGGCTGCGCTGACATATGCTCTTATAACTTCCAGTGGACAGTAACTTTACAACATTTACTCTGAGTGAAGGCCTCTTTAGGGGCAAATTTCATACTTTCACCATCCCAAGCTTGGCTATGGAACCTGGGCATGATTGTTAGCAGGTTACTCAGCATCATCTGTATGCAGAACACTTCAGAGCAACAAATAAAATTCCCTGTCTGACCATACACGTTCCTGTTTAAATCAACTTAAGATTTTCTAATAGGATCCTGATAAATGGAGAGTTTATTCATCTTCATAATTTACAAGATCTCTTGTGTGTGATTCATAGGTCAATTACTCAAAGAGCCACCACTGTCCAAACATTTATTCCACTATTTAAGTACGGCTTTGTATACAAATCCATCATCAAAGTCCTTAGAGTAAGGTTTGTGTGCGTGCATGCATGTATGCAGGTATCACTGTTTACGTGTGCGAGCTCTTGTGTTTGGATGCATGCAGCACATGCGATATGTTTTAATTCATAGTAAACAGACAGCACTGCGGCAGGCAGGTTAGCTTTATCAGAGTATGTTTATCTTAATTCCCTCCGTCTCTTCAGCCCAACCATCCATTACCTGTCTGGAGGAGGCAGCATGCTCTCGCGTGCCTCACACACAAGCACACACAGTTACCTTGGAGCTTTGAATATGATGATATGGCTGCTCGAGAACATCGCCTGTGTCTTTGTCAGTTGTGTATGCATTGTTGCGTTGGCGTAGATAGAGGATGATGTTTTCGTAGCGGTCCGTTGTGACCTTGGCTGTGTAAACAGGTTTGTAAAGAGTCACATTAAGTGGAGCAGAGGAGCTGCAGTGACAGAGGCCCTTAAACGTGCATGCCATGCAAGCATGACACATCTCACACGTCATGTCACAGCTTGTGCCGTGCCACATTCACTGTTCTGATGGGCCAGGTGTGTGTGTGTGTGTGTATACAAAAGTGAGCGGGGATCATCATGTAAATATGAGATCCACACACTTTCATGCACACTGTATGTATGCCTACAGTACATCACCCCCTGCGTGGAGAATGACAAGCTCTTTGGAGGGGATGACCCTCTCCCCATGCTGTTTGTCTTCAGGGTCACGTCCTGCCCTCTAACTCCTGACCCTTCACCTTTGACTTAAGTCTGTCAGCCAGCAGACACCAGCACTGAGCTGACAGCTCCCAAAGCCCACTGACCCCAAAAGCAGAGAGATTGGAAGCCGCAGTGAGAGGGAGTCGGAGATTTGACCGTCAACCTCTACTGGAGGGGAAACAGCGTTCACCCAGCAAGAGATGAACAGATTACCTGTATAAAGGAGGTCAGGAAGAGACAGAAAAAATCCAAACACCGCTTCCTCTGTGAAATCTCAAAAGCAAAGTGACAAAAGTTAATGAAGAAGTAGATGTGAGGAAGGAGGGGGGAGGAGGCGAGGAATGAGATGGGAGGACAAACATGGGTGAACCTGGCTAGTGGAGGTCACACTCTGCCTGAGGAGACAGGTACCTCAAGATTAGCCTGCACGTTAATAGCCTCTAGTTACACACACACACACACACACACACACACACACACACACACACACACGCTTATACACCGCAAACCAGTCCTACAGAACTCTTATACCACAGGGACGCAAAACTCGTGAGAACACAACTCTGACTCTCAAAACCTATTTATACATCCTTTCCTGTACATTACAATCCTATTTAGTGTACCCTGCTTCCTACACAATCCTATTTATGGACTCAATCCCAACCTCACCAGCACCGCACAGCCCCCCTTCCACTCACGAATCCTATTTGTGTGCCCCCTCCTCCTGTATGCAGGTGCCATCCATCCAAAAGACTGCCTACCGGGTGTGTAAGCTGTGACTCAGATGAGAGTGTGCGTTTGTGTGTGTTCACCAGTGATTTGTGTGGTAATGTAACTCTGAAATTGGAGTGCTCCATATGGGAATAAGAGAAACAGTGCTCTTGGACTCTACTGTTTGCGAACATAAGTCACTTGTTCTGTGGCCAACCGGGAAGCTTTTTTTTTTGTTGTTTGTTTTGTTTTGTTCTTTGACGGTAACATTTGAAGAAAAATGGTCTCTTTGTTTAACATGAAGCAACTCTAAAAGTGTTGCGCTGACACCGGAGGCGCTTGCATTCTGCCTCCTCCTCTTCGATCTGATGTAACAAACGGCACATCCTCCGATTTAAATTTACAAATCGTCCAGAAGTTAAGATGAGCGTCTGCGTCTTCTGCCTCATCCTATCTCCACCTGTCCCCGTGACAGGCTTCTTATCCTCCATTAGTGTATTTAAACAGGACAAAATGTCTGTCCGCATCACAGGCCTGTCTCCACCTGACTCCTCTACCTGTCACTCACCCGGCGTTATGAAAGCACCCTCATTCTGTTTGAAGATGAGAGATGAAAGGACAACAGTAGTCAGGGATCTGGTTGGCCTGACAGACCAGATTAGAGCACCCGATCCTGGAGATAGAGGTATGAGGGCAGGGAGAGAATGGCAAAGGATGTTCCTGCCTGACTGGATTAGATGAGGGGGGGGGGGGGGGGGGGGGGGGATGTGTGCATAGAGCACAGCTTATGCTCCTCCTTATTAAAGGAGGAAGATGTTTTTATTTACATGTATCTCACTGTATGGATGAGCCAGCAACAGCAAACTTTACATATCCTTCTGATGAAACAGCAGACATCAGAAATGCCTCCATACCTGCTTTCCTGCTGCTCCATCTCAGCTACTTTGTATACACAGCTGGACCGATTCAAGATATATTGATGCTCAGTTTGAGTTTCAGCCACAGGTTTCAAACGAGTGATATATGATGTCTTCCATTTGGCAGACATTTTTTTTTTTTTTTTTTTTAAAAGCCAGCTCCAGAGTGAAATAGTGTGACTGAGCTGAATTTATTAATCATTCAATTAACTAAATGTTCCTTCTTGATATGGTTCAGATGAATAGACTGTCAGTTTGTAATGCAATTCAATTCTCAGCACACCTCAAGAGACGCTGGGAACTCGACTGCTCTGCAACTCTTTAATTTCTCTCACCCTGTTGATGCCTTTTACCTGCATTACTCATCGCCTTGTCTGCATTTGTCACCCTCGTTTTTTTATTCTTTTATTTTATTTCTCTGCAGGCTACATCCTGCTTCCTGTAGAAATAGTTTAAGTCATCCTGCAGTCTGTTGTCTTAATCTTTTCTCCTCACAGTCTCTTTCTTCCCCCTTGAGATAGAGCCTTTTTCTGTGTCTTTGGGGCTGGCTGGTAAAGACAGTTGGAGCAGTCGATCGTATCAGACTATCAGGCCAGTTCAACCATAAATTACCTGCAGCTAACAAAGCGTGTTGCTGTAACTATTACACAGGCAGTCAAAGTCACCCCGGCCCACACTGCTCAGTTACAACAACCTCACACACGCTATGATTGCAGACCAAAGAAGGTGCAGTGAGTGTTTGTCTGAATTGTTTTTTTTTTTTTTTGCATCCTAGAGGGGCGATATTACCAGCATACAATGCAACATCACATACAGGTGGCAATGGGAAATAATATGGTTAAATCCCATGCAGATGATGCAAGAAAATTCTCCTTTCCCTGCTTACCGTCAAGACCTTTTGTCTTGTTTGCATCGTTATGTTTTTTTTGGATGCATAGGACACTGATTTACAGTTGTGTCCTGCAACCAGGTGACCATGTGTCACTTACTGATGCATCAATAATAACTAGCATCAACACATGCTTCTAATGTTTACAGTGTTCCCACATAGTGGAGAGCTGTAAACACAAGACACAAGGTCAGTCTGCATTCTCAGTGAAAGGGACACAACAGTGGAACTCTTTACTTCTGTAGCTAAAGTCTCAATCAGACCTGAGACTGTTTACATTAAAGCTGAAGCTCTGGTTAAAGAGCAGCCAAAAGTGTGAGCACTGAACTTTGTATGGACTCGGGATGTGAAATGGCCAGAAATGTCATGTTGTTGTTTTTTTTTTTTTTCCCCTTCTTCTCATATGTATACTATTTTATTATGTATTTTTTCAATAACCTTGTGTTTGTTTGTTTTTTTTTACTGCACTAACACCTTGAAAAGCCTAACCAGGGACGGGGGCAGTAAATTAGCCTGCGGCTGTAAGCCTTAAGTACATGGCATCAGCCACCTAGGTGGCAATGTAGTCTTGTACTGTCCCTGCCAAATAAACAAACAAATAAATAAATAAATAAATAAAAAGAGGCCGGATTATCCAATGGGCATTATGTTTGCAGGCTAGGGTCCCATGCCCTCTTGGGGCCCATGTGGGACCCAGGTAGGGAAAACATAAGCAGTCTGGGCATAAAACAAAATATATAAAAGCCAGATAGTTACACCACCGTTTACAGTGTGTTGCTACTGGTACCACTGGCTGAGAGATGTTAGAAATGACATTTCACAGTGTATCATTCAGAATTTTCACAATGTTGCGATGGGGAAGGGGGCCCCTGGAACACTCTGGGCCCAGGGCCCTGTGCACTTTTAATCCGGCCCTGACAAGACATGCTTACTAGATGCCAACCTTGAGATAATGAATTATTTTTTCCACTTTTCTCTTCACAATTATTTGATATACTTATATAAAATAAGAAAAATAATGCAACAATCATACTGTCTCGGGTTGGAAAACATCACAGGGAGGCAGTAAAATATTAATTTTTATGTTAGAGAGCTTCTTCATGTACAGTATGAAGAGCTTCTGATCTACTTCATAACCACAAATGTTGAGTACTAACATGCATGTTTACTAAGTGAAGAGTATGAGTCAACTTCACCTAATATTTTTCTTAGTTTTAATTTAAAAAAAATTCACTGCTTGTAAAATGTAGTTATTTAAACTGAATCTACAAAATGGAAATAAAGGTCTCTCTGATGGTGGTGGGAGGGAGGCTGTTAGATGGAACCATTACAACAACCAACCTGACATGTCTGGCAGAAGCAGAGACGTAGACGCCAGAGAGTTCTTCCAGTGTCCGGCACTGGGATGTTGGCTGGGGATGGAGGGTTGCAAAAGTGAAACCTTTGTGGATCTGCTCTATTTTATTAAGATGTGGAAAGGAAGAAAGTTCAATCAATATTTAAGATTGCTTTTTATTTTCCTTGAGCTGCTCCTGAGCAGCTCTTGTGGTATCCCAGGGAGTTGTTTTTTTTTTTTCCCTTTTCCTTACTGGAGAAGTCTGTAGCTGTCAGGGAAAATAGTTGCCATGTGGGTTTGTGCTTAATCGGCAACAGTGTTTAGGTGGGTGGTGCTATATGTGTCAAAGTGACTGCCACTTAAATACCAGGATGCAATATTTCAAAGCAGAATGCTGCAAGTTTGTGATAAGATGAGCAGTTTTACTCTCTTACCTGTCAGCAGTTTGAATGTTCCTGCTGATTAATGTATCAATAAGAACTAAAAATGTGTTTTTACAGTGTGAAAGGCAGGATATATATGATTTCTCATGAAATTTTGAGACGCGTCGTCTTCTGACAAATTCTAGTGGTTGCTTTGTTTAGATTCTCTGCGGCCAAACAACCAGAGGGGGACAGGATGTCTTCTGTCAATAGCAATTTAAACATTTTGTTCTCAACAGGTGATGTTAGTTATGAAAAATTACTTGAAAATAATTGGAAATATAGTTAACTATTCCAAGTTTCTGTGCAGCTGCTGTTGCAGTAGCGTCCACGGTGAGTGTGTTTAACTGTTTGGACGGAGCAGCGGCTCTCGTTCTCTGTGTTATTGGCTAATTGAGAGCGTGTTCTGTGCAGCAGCTCTGCCCTGGAGGTTAGCGTTGGCACACACACCCTGTAACAGGACAAATGAGAATACACGCGGCCATCTGCCCAGGAGAGACATTCCCTCGCCCTCTCCTTGCCCCTCTACCCTTGTCTACTCCTTTTTTTCTTTTTTTTTTTTTTTAACTCTTTTTGTTCAAAATTTCGCCCCTTTCTTCACGCCCCCCCTGTATTCCCTCTGCACCACTTCTCCTTTCCCTGCATTCATGTCAAATCTTTCCACACCTTGATCCCTTTTTTGTCTTCACCTTCTCTTCTTTTTTGCTTCTTTTCTTTTCTCCATCCGGAGTAAATCAGTAGGAGGAGTGTTTGTGTTGTGATGCACTGCCCAGTTGTGTTAAGGTGTTACTGTACTATGACTACAGACTTTCACAGTGTTTTGTGGGTGTGATCCATGGGGACTGACATCGAAGGTGACCTCCGGTCGGTAACCTTGGAGACCAACTTTATTAAAATGAATTTGAGTAGAGGGGCCATCCTGACAGCAGCATAATTACATCGCAGTGCATCAGCACTAATTTATGCAGCCTGCATTCAACCGGTCAGGAGTGCCGAGATGGGGTCAGCATGGACGCACAGCGAAACACGCTCACACATTCTCACAGGAACATATTAGGATGCACACACTGCCTTGCCATCACATACACACACAGATAACATCATCATGCCAATAAAATAGGTAAGTGTGTTTTTGTTTTTTCATCACACTGAAGAGAGCACTCTCAAACTTATGAAGTGTGTTTACTCTTTTTTTTTTTTTTTGTGGTCACTGTGTGTATGTGACTCGTGTGTTTCAGAGTGACTTTTTCCTTGAATATATTTAGCATTGTTATAGAAACAGATGCACAGCTGTTATTAGAGTTTTATGCAGGTGAGTGCAGCCAAGTGATAATAAACACAGTTTTGTGCATTTTCACTGGGGGAGTTTAAACCCCCCCAAAAACAACCCTTATCAGCCATTACAGAAGACATGTTTATAGGTAGGATCTCAACCGTGGAAAGGAATTTAAAGTTAAAGTGGAACTATTATGTGCATTTCAGGCTAATTTATTTTTATTACTGAGCCCAGAAGGGCTGGGATTGATTGAGTTATTGTCACAAATCGCTTTATTTACTTCAGACCGACCCTCTCCGTAGGCTGTCAGATCAGCCTGTAGGCAAAACGAGTGAATTGAGACTCTTCCACATTAAGCCCCGCCTCCCGCCACTGCACTACATCGGGAGCGCGCACCGCAACTGCTTTCGCCGTCATTGTAACATCTCATAAACAGAAGGATTAGGCTCATATGAACTCAATAAAAAAACAAAATACAATGTCAACACATAGCATACAGCCCTACATGTTGGAACCTGAATCAGACCCTGAAAACAAAGTGGGAAACAGCAACCCCCAGCAACGAATGCAGCAGGATGTCTCTCTTTGGTAAACTCACCAGCCATCGTTGGAAATAACTTTATCCCACGTTTTCCACCCGCCTGATGTATTTGTACACGTCCTTGTTAACCAGTAGAAGGTAACCAGTCACCGAACCTTATCCCCCGGGACGTCACAAGGATTTCCAAGTAGAAAAAACTCTCTAAAACCACGCGTTTTTCGTCGCCATGGAAACCGAACAGAGAGAGTGCTGGAACTCAAACTCAAACTCAAACATGCGTTTAGGTGATAAAAAAAACAAACACGTCTGATGAGGATTCAACACTGTAACACTGTGGAAAGCTCAGAAAACTCCAAATACCATAATAGCACCCCTTTAAAGAAATTGCTGTTGACTAAAATAACTGAGAATCAAGTTGAGCCTCACCTGAAGGTCCCTTAGGGACATTGTTGGCCTTCAAGTGGGGGTGCAACATGGAAGAAATACTCCAGTATAAGCAGAAGTCGTTTATTAAGCATCCCACGTGGTTAAAAGAGAGGAGTTGATCCATCTGATATGGAATCATATCACAAGTTTTTTTCATGCTAAGCAACATTGTTTCTCTAATGCTACTATTGCAAGTGGGCCTATTTATTTATTTAATTTGCTTTATCTGGATATAAAATGCTGTAAAATATGTATGGGAGGAGAAACCTAAAGTTTAAAAAAATTCACAAATTTATCTTAACATATATTTTTAGACTTTTTCAATAATTTTGGTGGATATTGATCATGAAAGTTTTTATTTTTAAAACACATAACTATTAAATCATGTGTCTCTTCATACACAGCTCTCTTTAACACTTCAAAAGCCCCAAACTTTAAAAACTGGTTTACTTTATGTGTTAAAAGGTAAACATTAAATAGTTGTATATGAACTTGGAGAATAAAATCTAGTACTTCCCTTTGACACGTAGTACACAGAAAGTATAAAGCATACTAAATGAGAAATACTACATTCAACTACAGATCAATTCAAATTGCATGTGGACTCCTGCCTAAGAGCACATTCAGTCTGCAATCTGTGAAAGAAAAGATCTTACACTGTTTGGCCTTTTGTTTAACGATTTAATGTCAGTCAATAAGTTTTTATTACTTTTTCATATTTCATTAAAAAAAAACACAAAACCATGATGCAGCTTTTCCAACTCATTAAACATTAAACTGATAACAAAAGTTTTAACCTCTGTCCATATGTACTGTTAAAGACAGCAGTATTTTTAATTGAAAAACCACCTGTGAAAACAAGTTGAAGCAGTAAAAGAGACAATTTATTGATATTTTATGAGAAGATATTTTGGATGATTGTTGACTGATCCATTCATCACACTGTCGACAGACAGATAGCCATCACTTCATTCCTGTATTGATCAGTTCGGCCCTCTGTGCTCATTAAGCCCCATTAACGACATCTGTTTGGAGGGAGAAAACTATTTTGATGATGTGTCACAGTGTTTAGCTCTGCTGCTGCACAGACCGCTCCTGCCACAGGTTTCCACCACCCGGCCGACAACCCGGTGAGTGATCTTGGTTAAAAATAACGAAAGAAGCCGGGCAAAATGCGAAGCTGGAATTAGAGAAAAGGAGAAGAGCAAGGGGTCGGTGGAAGAGGAACAAGAGAAAATGCATTAGAGGGGAGTAAATTGTGTTGAGGAGAAGGTTGTGGATGTGGGAGATGGACATAAGTCACACCGCCACGGCCGTTGTGACCAAGGGCACACTAATCTTTCCCATTACTACGTCTCTTTGACTCTCATAATGTTACCTCTAGCTGCTCTCCTGTAACATGCTTCTGTTGTGTGTGTATCTGAAAGAAGGTGGATATGATGTGAACGTGTGTGTCTGTGTGTGGGTGGGTGTGTAGAGCCTGTGAATGAAACAGAATGCCTTGCCTGTGTGTGTGTGTGTGTGTAATGACAGTTCAGCTAGTTGCTCTCATGTGAAAATGACACGTTCCTGCCAGATGAATATCATTACTATCAGAGTTTAATGGGCCAGCACTGCCTTCTTATTTAAAACAGCACATCCCTCTCTCTCGACCTCCAGCGCGAGGGAAGACGACGGCGGGAAATTGGGGGGCAGTAGGAGGCAAATGACAAGCTGAACAGGACAGAGAATGTGAAAGTACTCTTTTCTCCCAGCTAGAGGAAATTTTTTCAGGGTTGGAGTAAGCTTGTGACTAAACAGAATAAAAGTGTAGAAAATGTATGACAGACAGAAAATAACACTTTCACACTGAATCTTTTTTTTTGTGCTTTTTATTTGTTGCTTCACAGTTTATTTCCTCATGTTTTAAAAAGAAGACTTAGCTGTTGAGCAGCGACGCAACATTTTACGGTCAGTTGATTTTTATCTTCCTCCGCAGCACTTTAACACAGGTGTGTGTTCAGTGGAAGCCTTCTCTTGAGGTTCCGTTCATCATTCAGTCAGGACTCTGGTAATGAGTTGACGCACTATGGCGGCTGCCTGTGCACTCACACTTCTATTTGGATGTCTGTGCATATTTACAGTCTGTTTACGTGTAGATATAACTATTATATGCAGCATTACGTGTGTATGTGTGTGTGTGTGTGTGTGTGCATTTTTTTTTTTTTTTTTTTTTTGTAAACGTGCATGCCTTGCTGTGTGTGCGAGAGATTTTGAGTGTGTGAATATGTCAGATTGCCGCAGGAGACCAATTAGCTGGTGCATCAGTGAGGAGGTGAGCATACACACACCTGTGTGTGGCCCTATTACACCAGCTCATCACACACTCGCATACCGACACACAGACAGCATTGCTGTGCTCATAATAGAAATATACTGACACTTACAGTACGTTGACCATATGGAATAATGACTTCACCGTGTCAAACTGTCAGCCTTGAGTCACCAGAATGCCTTATTTCAGCTACATGTTTCTAACTTAACAAACTTTTGTGATTTATAGGTTATCTTGCTGCTGCTGAATGGTTGTCATTAACTATATGTACTTTACAACTGAACATTTCCTCACCTTAAACTGCATGGCTTGTAGCATTCATACACAGGTATTGTGCACTGATGCAATTAGGTGGGAGTGAAAAGGAAGATCACAGCCAATAAAGCAGCCAGGCCTCTTCATGTATAATTCAGATCTTTTATGGTGAGCTGTGCACCCATATGGACATCCTAAAGGAAGAGTAAGGCCATTTGCAGCCAGAGAAAAGCCCTTTTAAAAGCTAATCCCCGTGCCAGAGTCCTACACTTTTTACTGTTCCTTTTTAATGAATAGGTGTCCAATAAGGCCTTTTATTGTCTTAGCATATGTTGCTTTTATTAGGGGAAAATAATTAGGTTGTGCAGATCACTTCGGAAGTCCTCTCACAAGATAAAAATGAGATAGTTTCACAGTCGTTGCGCAAGTCCTTCTGACTCCTTGTCGTTTTCCCCTTGGATGCCCTGTATCCTGTCTCCTTCACCTCATCCTCTGCTTTGTTTCCTACTCCCTTCCTTTCTCTCCTTTCTTCGTAATGCCTCCCCTCCTCCTCTTGTCCTTTGCATTCCCGCCACTTCGCTCATGACTTCCTCTTCTATTGTTCCCTCCAACGTGGGGACAGTAAATGTATGCGTTGCACTGCACATACACACACATGCAGGTACGCACACATGCATATAAAAGATGAACAATCACAGTGTGACAGAAGGCTCTTGATGACTGACACTGTGTTGATCTTATCTGGCCCGAATGGGGGTAAAGAGAGGGCCGCAGAGAGAAGGGGAGGGAAATAGTACAGGGCCATGAGGGGGTGGTTCAGTGGTGCTTTGTGTTATGTTCTTGTCACTTCTTGCATACTTCTGCTCCTCTCTTCCTCTGCTTTTTAATCCTCCTCTACATCACTTTGCTTGCTTAGAAAGATAGTCTGACAACACGGCTCATCTGTGATCTAGGACTCTGGGGAAAGTGATCCATTTACCTCCAAGATGTCATTCTATAACCGTTTACCCACGAGACCCCAGTTACAGAAATATTGTAAGCCCGTGCCTGTAAGTTATGGGGCCGGAGGGGGACGGGGGCTGCAGGCGAATAAGGATTTGATGGTTGATGGAAAAGAAGGGGCTGAGCTAGAAAGCAAGGGGGCAAAGCAGACAGACAGAGAGACTGAGCAGGCATAATGCAGGAAGGGAACCAGAAGCAGCGAGGGAGGAGGCTGGTCCTTCCATCCTGCCATTAATGCCCCTCAGGGGAATATGCTGCCTGTAGGTGCGTATTAGCCATCAGCCTTTGGGCTAATGGACGGTACGAAATATAGTTAGTACATACAGATGAACAAGAGTAGACTAATCGTAGGGGTGACCTGTGATGAAGAGTCTATAGGTGCTTTCGGCCCAAACAGTTTTTGGGACATGTTAAGGTAAATAGGGTCTGAGAAGTCCCTGAAGGACTTCATACCTGCAAGGGCTTTTTCTCTGGTAGCGTTTGCACCACAGAAAGCGGTGCTGGATCAGCCAAGCAGCCCAGTCAAAGGTTGGTAGACCAGTCAGACATGGTCATACATATTTACAATCCTCTGCCTTATATATTTTTCCATCATTTCAAGCGTAACATGAAGGATTATGATATTGTGAGGTTTGCAGTTTTTGGTTTTGCTTTATTCACATGTTCAACTGGTTGCCATAGTTGTTTTGTCTGGACCAGTCGCCATGCGCAATCACAGAGGGTTACTCTCATGTTTGAAGATGAATTACCCTCCTGTAGAGTTTAAAAAACAAAATATTAAAAGCAGAATTTTCTGCATTACAATCATGTTCTTGTTCTTGATGTTCTTGCGGTGCATTTATGAAAGAACAAAAGCAAAAACTTCTTCCATCAACTTGTCAGGACTTCATACATCAAGCTGACAATCAGTTATCCGCCATGTTTAGAGTATTGATAAAATCAGCATCTTTTCTGTGTCTGTGCCTTGTTGTTGGACTCCTTTGGTGTCTTTTTTGCTATATCCTTTCTTTCTTCTTCTTTTGTTAAATTAAAAGTATAGAATTGGCCTCCAGTATGTCTGTGAAAGGGCCCACTCTGATTGGCTGACTGCTGCTGTGCATGAATGAAAGAAAGGGGAGGTGCCAGGAACATCAGATAGCTTGTGTCACATCCCGTTCCTTTATATTTATCATTTTATTTTCTCAAGAAAGACCAGCAGTTGGCAACTTTGCAGAAAAACACAGAGACACAATGTAACTCCTCTTCTTTGGCTTCCTATATAATGTACATTCTGTACTTTTATAACTAATTCTAACTAATTTGCAGACACAGATTGTTCATCCTGTGAGCCCTTGCGGTACGTTCAAGAGAGTTGCAATGTAAGGAGACCCAGAGGAGACCTCCTGTTGCAGCTGGTTCCTCATGTCTGTTTGGTGTATGAAAAGCTTAAAACCAAATAAAATGTTCCTGTGTGTGTAAATGCACCAGCAAGTTTAAGATATGCTCAGATAAATCATTTATTTTATTTGCAAGACTATCTACATCAGTTAGCTGATGTGGTCTTTGCCCTGCCTCCCCAAGGGTGACGGAGGCCACCGCAGATTCATGGGGGCAAGTGTCAGGGTGCTTTCTGGAGTGTGTGCTGAGGTGTTTGCGGTGCTAATCTCTTCTCATCCTGGTTGAGTGCTCAAGCTGAATGGAGGGAGAGCTTGTTTATCTGAGGGGGCCACATTACCCAGGATTCTCTCTCCAGCTGGGCGAGACACGCTCAGCTGAGCTGTCAGCTCACAGAGGTTACCGCGGCTGAAGGCGAGCACGGGTCCGCGCGTTTTTTCACACACAAACTGCACACATAGGGAACATGTTGATTTCAATGGTTATTTATTAAATGTAAAATATCTTTAGCACAGATTAAAAATCAGACACCTCCATCTATTTTAAACATCACAGGTTGGAAAAAAAAAAAAAACATTCCTTAAACAGAATCACAATCAGTTTGGAGTCCCACTTAGAGGATAGCTACTCCACAAGGCTGGGCAGAGGGCTGAGGCAAAAACTGCGCTCCTGATCCCTTTACTGAGGCTACGGGCCTGGAAATACTTTCCCAAATGCATACTGTAGCCTCATTACTTCTAATGGTAGAAAAATTCTTTTTTTTCTTTTCTTTCACCAAATGCCATTAGAATTCTGGTATTTTACTATCTGTAGGTGAAGAACAAAAAATGTGTTTTACATGTCAGCTTTATTAAAATGTGACTGAAACTGGATAAAATAGTATTTTCAATGCTGCAATAGTATTTGCACTAAAATAGTATTTGCTCTTCTGTTACCGACAGCTTATCAAACTCAAAGTAGGTTAAGATAAAAATCCCAACTTGCAGTTCTGACCAAGAAAAAAAAGTTCTGTAGACCTACTGCAGATCCAGAGGGCCTTCACATGGCAAGCATGGACGCACACTGTAATGATCTGCGCTTCGCGCCAGGAATCAACTTCTCAAATTGTGTCCCGGCGTGAAAAGCTTTGCCAGCTTTTGTACTGCTGCTGAACTGGAGTGCCATCACAGAGGTCAGCTGGTGAATGCCCCCCCCCCCCCCCCCCCCCCCCCCCCCCTCCTCCTCTTCTCTGCCTCAACCCTCGCTGCTGTACAAATGCCAACTGACAACAACTGACACAGATGGTGAGCAGAAACACAGGACAGGCAAAGGAAGAGAACCACCCACAGGAGTAAGAAAACAGGAAGACTCTACACACACACACTGTCCAAGAGAGGATATTGCCTGACAATATTATCAACTCATTTATTTTTAACATTTTTATTTCAATCTTTTCTCATTTTCTACTTTTTTTTTTTTTTTTTTTTTTTTGTTTCAGCACATGCCATATGAGAATTTGGGAGATTATAAAAGTACCTGAAAGAATTGCTAGGTTTTCAGCATGCATAGCTGTTAGTATTTACAGGTTTGTATGTACAGGGATAGGCCGAAAACAGACTGCTCTACAGTACTGGCTTATTTACACCCAGGTCAGAGGGAGAGGTCGATGCCGTAACTACAGATGTGGCGGGTGTAGGGTCACATGCAAAGGGGTCAGCGAAAGCTCATGAGCACAACTTGAATGATGAAAACACAGAACAAAACACAGCAAAAAAATAACATTACTGTTAATTCTCCCCCCATACACCTTGTTGCTTATGAATACGCTCAATAAGGAGTTCTCAACAACCTAATATTGCACAACACTGTACAAGGACATTTCCATTGCAAGTCCGCGAGGTTCTCGGTTATTGAGTCACAATGGAGACTGGAAGACTTGGATCTGGTCTTAGAGGAGTTCCACGACTATACCGTTGTATCACAGACTCACCGAAAATCAATTTATTGCAAGATGCATCTGCTCCACTGCATTTCTTTGTTTTTATACCCACAAAAACAAACCTGCTTGTAGAATCTGCGGTATCAGCTCGTATTGCTCTGCTCATTTGGTTCCTTGTATTGCAGTGAACTTTGTTCTATTTTAGCTTAACAATCATTTTAGGTTCGGAGTCATTTCAGTGCACTTATTCTGTCAATCCTCTCCTCTTTCTAAACTAGTGTTGTATTAGCAGAGTTGGTTTTCGTGTACCTAAATGAGGTCTTGTTTCAATGAGAAGACATCATGTTCAGGTCTTGAGTATTTGCTGGAGTCTTGCAGGTTAATCAGTCTGTTTATCAATGATGGATGATTTGCTTCAGAAGTTTTCAACACACATCTTTCAATGCTTTTTAAAGAAATGTTTTTACACAGATGAGACTTCCTCCTCGCTGTTATTTGTTAGATTTTTAAAGCTGAAATTTAAAGTTGCAGGAATGACTCTGTACCCTCAGAATGAAATGTTTAAGTTGGAACATGTGTCTTCATGTGCTAGCTGATCAGAGGAAAACCTTTTCCTTTTGTTTTCTCGTCCCTCAGTCCACTGTTGTTTGGAAAAGCACAAAAAAAAAAACTACAGATGTTTCTCTGACAACCATTATTCACAATGCAGTGGTTCACATTAAGCTGCAGAAGATAGAAAGACAAACATCTAAATCCATCGGGTTGTTGACACAATACATTTACAGACGTAATCTACAGTTGACAAACGTTAGAAATATCCACCTTTTTTCCTTTCATTTAGATTTTCCCACGAGTTTATTTCTGTGCGTTCGTGCTTGCATTCAGGCGCATGCTCATTTTCATACATGCATGTATGACTGTGTTGTCGGCAGCTGTAGGTGTAGGAGATTGTCGTTCGTCCCCTCTCGTTCTCTGTTCCACCACCCTGGACAAGCCTTGCCTCCTATCTACAAACACACACACACACAATGATAAATGGCTGCGGTGGGTGGCTGAGCATGTTAATGCCTAATCTCATCAGCCTTATCTTTTACAGAGGTCACAAGATCAAGTGGTGAGGGGGATGAGCTAAACACCAATAAGATAGTACAAACAGTCTATGTAATACTTCATCTGCCACTAACTGGACCACAGCAGCCACCAGACGAGAGGTGGTCTGGACTTACTTTTCAAAACGTAGAAGAAATGTTAAAAGAAAAGAGAGAGCTGCTGATTTGACTGAAAATCCAGCAACAGGAATCTGTATTATGATCCTTTTTTCAGATTTATTTTTCACAACCAGTTTTTGGTAATTGGACACAAACTGCTCTGAAAGTCAGCCAAGTTTAAGGCGTGTCAGAGCCGCCGGCGCTGACGTCTTCAGTGAAGTTTAAAAGGCCTTTTGCTTTCAGACAAGCTAAATCAGATGCCCTAAGTGAGGGAGATGAGTTTACCCGAGCGTGTGTGAACCTGCAACTCATAGACATTGCTTGGCATTTGTCTGTCTTTGATATGGCGACATATGATGTGGATGAAGTTATCGCCTCACTGGCAGGTGAGACAGACAGCGGTGCACAGAGAGATGCTGCTGTTTCATCTGCTGTTTACCGGCTCTCATCACATTGCACTTCAAACACGCTCAATCTGCTGCTGCAGCATTACGCACCAGAGTTTATCCTGGCGGACCTTTACTTGCAGCTTAGAGGGGGGTTGTGTGTGAGTGGGTTTCTGCGTATTGAGAAAAACATTTCTTGAAATGCGATTTGTGTGTGGGTTTTTCTTTTTTTTTTGTACACTGAATATGCATTTTGTGCATATTTCTACGCTGATTTGTGGAAGTATAAACGCTTTGGACCTCAATGGATCTTTTCACTTCATGTGTGTTGGCCTCACAGCTGCTTTAGGAAGCTGTTCAAACAGTTGGCATGTAATGTTCCTTCATTATGCATGTGTGTATATTTGTGTGTCTTGCCTATGTTTGACTACAGCACATATGGGCTTGTCTCAGTGCGTGCCAGTGCTCTGTGCTAAACTCTCATCACTCTCATCGGGAGATAAAGAGGCAAGTCATTTCATGTGGCCGTATAGAAGTCGTCTCCAGCCCTGGAATTTGCAGGGAAGCTGTCACAGCAGCTTTTAGCCGGAGCTGCAACATGAAAGATCCCTCTTTGAGCAGTTGGGTTATGTGTGTAATTCTCTCTGACGTGTTTATTCTGCTGCTGTTTCAACTTTCATTTTCAAATGTCACAGAAATATCCCTCCAAGAATATCCCTGCTAATTACCGACTGATAGGGCAGGGTGTATTAGAAAACTTAGCAGGTTGTGTCCAAATACTGTTTTACTTTTCCAGTGTGTTGCGGCTTGAGATGACATGAAGAGGAGTTCATTTCTGGGTTGGGACTTAATGATTTTCATATTCAGCCTTGAGAGTGCCGTTACTCAGAGAGAACTGGAGGGAAATGTTTGTGGTTTGCGTGTGTGTGTGTGTTGTGTTTGAAAATAATGTTTTTCTTGAACCTACTAACTTCTGATTTAGACACAAAATTGTACTTTGCACCATTCCCAACACTTAAATTCAACTTTGAATGCTTGGCCCAACCCTTATACACACATGTGAAAATATACATATTCATAACCATTAAAACCTGCACTTTTTATAATACACATAAAGCTGTGTTTCTCTGCTGATTCACATCCAGACTGGAGCTGGTGTTGGTTTGTCTTTAGTTCTCACGCTGTCCATGGAGAATCTATACATCTGTTGCATTCACACAATCCCATATAACCAGAGGTCCTGTACACGCCATGTAGAGAAATAAATAAATAAATATATGTGTATAAATATATGTACAATTAGGGGAGGGGGGGTTATGCTGTTCCCATGGTAACATGGCCCAGTCATTGTGGGCTGCAGGGAGAAGAAGACAGAGTGTGCATGAGTCTCTTTTTTTTTTTTTTTTTTTTTTTTTTTTTCTCTTCCTCTGGGCACTCAGTCCTGCTTGCTCTTCTCGCGTTTGTGTCTGCATGTGTGTCTCATAGAGGACAAAGTGGTCAGTGTCCACTTTTGTCTTCTTTGGACAGGCCACATCCTATTGTCTTTGTGTGAGTAGATAAGTCCTCCTTATTTTGTCTCCTCCTGCAGGGTGATGCCATCTAGTTGTCACAGGGCCGTGACTTGTCCACTGATCTCGTCTGTCTGTGTCTTTGTCCACAGCAACAAGGTGCGGCCACCACAGTGTACTGTGCAGTAGCTCCGGAGCTGGAGGGGTTAGGCGGCATGTACTTCAACAACTGCTTCCGCTGCCAGCCATCCATCCAGGCCCAGGATCAGAGCAGCGCTGTCAGTCTGTGGGAGCTGAGTGAGCGCCTGGTTGCGGAGAGGTCAGTTGGGATACAAGCCCTCTAATGGACAGAAGACGAGGAGAAAGTGGGGGGGGAAGCCAAACAGGAATCAAATAGGAAGCAGCTGATGTGGATTTCGGTATGAACTGAATAAAAGTTTCTGACTGCACTATACAAAAGCTGCCAAGCCACAGAAGTCCATCTGGATATTTAACGTTACTACAGGACTAAACACACTACATTAACAGCACAGGAGGGGGCTTCATATACAATTGTAGGTGGGCTCAGCTCTGCTGCGGTAGTTTACAATGGGAAAGAGGGGAAAGGGGACAATTTATTCTTTTTTTTTTTCCTGTAGCCTTTCTAACTTTTAAACTTACAAAATTAGAAAATAAAAAAAAAACCAAAACACCTGTTTTGATGAAAAGATTATAAGCATACACGATGGCATATGCATCAGGTTCCAGCAGAAGTGCACTATATGGCAGATTTATGTCTTCCCAATGAATGTTTGTATTTTTAGGATGATATTGTGTCGCTCCATGAAAACTTTCCTATAGAAATCCAGAGCAGGGTTAATAATCATTGTACTAAATCCTTTTAACATAGAAGAAATAAAAGTAATGGTCATGTGACTCATGGCTATAGAGGTATGATTCTTATGGCTATGTACATTATTCTGCAATAATTTTATGTCTTATTCATGTCCCTATTTGTCTCCTGTACAATATTTACAACCTCCTGATTTCTAAGGGTGTGCTAAAGGGGTGTGGACATCATCAGGTTTCTGTTTGCTCCTTAACTCAAACTAAAATACGGAATAATCTGAACTCTGGTAAGACTTATTGGAGATATTTCTAGGATGCTTTGAAAGAAGTTGCGGCGATTCTTATTTACAGAGTCCAGGATCTTTCACGTCAGCTTGTTTTCCTTTGTTGTAGAACCAGAATGGATTATTTCAGGCTCCGATTTTAGTTTTTTTCTTCTTTTTAAATCTGTGTTAGTCGGCAATTCTGGGTTTGGGGTTCTTGTTGATAGTTTGTCCTGAAGCTCTTGGAAGGGTCGGGCACGTTTGAGACATTGTGCTTTATGGCAGTCCGGGTGCCGTGGGTTGTTGAAGAAACAGCGTTCCGTTGTGATGATATCTGTAAAAAAAAAACAAAAGGAAAAAGACTGAGAGTCAATAAAAAATGTCTTTCACAGTCTTGTGTCAAATGTGTTTAGTCTTTTCATTTGCAGGCCATCAGGCGGAGATATTTGTATTCAGAACTTTCTGACAAGATAGGACTGAATGCCGAAAAGGCATTTAGTTTTAGAAAAACAAAACGAAACATAAAAACATGGTGCGCTGCTGTGTGATTTGGTTGGCAGAGAGCATTTATGCCGTATCTGCAGAGCGCAAGTTAATTGGCTGAATGTCAAAAAGGGAAAGTCGTCTTTCTTTTCCTGCTCACACACACACACACACACACACACACACACACACCATATTTATTTACAGCATAACGAGTAAACATTTTCCTTCAGCGTCTTTTTCGTGTTCTGTTCTTTCATATGGCCATTTTTAGTGGAGAAAAAATAAAAAAACCTCACACACACTCGCAAAGCACACACAACATTCAGTCAGAAACACACAGCTCCTGCAGAGAAACTGATACCAGTGTCCCACACTGCTATAATATTTACTGTACTCGTACTACAGGTGTCTTATCAGTGTTCTTTCACATTCCCAGCACTGGACACACATGAAGCAGAGATACACTACAAACACACACATGAACTCAAACTAAACAAGACAGCATCTGATATGTTCATGGTGATGAATTAAGGAAAAACCCAAAACAAAACAGAAAAGCAGTGAACTAAAACTGTCCTGATTATTTATCTCCATCAAATCATCCAACCATGATTAGACACAATCTGTTGCAGCATTTCAAAAAGTACAAACAAATCTAGAAAATCACCAAACTACATTTCAGTCTAATTTATATCACTGTGTTAAAACTACAGACTTTATTAACAGGCTGCCCCTGGGCGCTATCCGTGGTGCTGATCCGGCTGAAGCTCGTTCGTGGCCGTTCTTCAATCCCAAGCTAATCAGGATCTCGCAAGTATGAGAATGTGTCTGTATGTTAATCAGTTACAGAGCATAGTTTCACCTTGTGTGTTAAGTCAGCAGGTTGATCAGCCTTGACATGAGCCTCTGTGAGAGATGACACTGCCCACTTCCCAAGTGTCTGCCTGGCTCAGCTTAACAGATGGATTTTCCAGTGCGTTTAGCATGTCAGCTGTTCGGTTACCCTTCCACTCTGGTTAGAGCCCATAGGTTATTTATTTATGAGTCGCTCAGATAATCCGCCTGGCTGAACTCATGTGACTGTGCTGCTTCTTTGATTATTAAGAGGATTTCCTGATTAATCTAAATGACTTTTCACCCTCTTTTCCACCTCACTGACGTCTTATGCTGGGAAAGAATGAATCATAAGAATAACGACACGTCTTTGTGACTGTGTATCAAAAAACTGTTGCAACTGATTAATGGTAGCTTATGGAAATTTACCAGTTTGAGTAATTGATCTGTCCTCAGGCTGGACCAATGGCTTGGTGGACACCTAAGCAGCAGATCCTAACCCAACTCCAGCCAAAGATTCGCTTCTTTCTCCTGCATCTCCTCTTTTTGTTTGTCTTCAACTTTGTCTTTAGAAGCGGTCAAAACTAACATTTCATCTCGGGCATGTCCCACACATTTACCAGTTTAAAGTCTGCCATTGTCACCGTGATGCTTAGCCACCCCTGTAGGCTGACATCTCTTTTCAGGCAAACATAGAAGCTGTAGAAAACTGGCAGAGCTTTGGAGGAAGCCTTCGATTAGAGGGGCGGACACAAGACACAAAGGAAAATCTGCAGGAGACGAGCAAACAACTTGATGTCTGCGTTGGTCTGCACTGCAGTGGCCGATCCATGGGTGTTTGCCTGAGCCAAGAGGAAGGGTCCTGCCTGGCTTTCATACAAAGTCCTATCGATCAGGCCTTATCGGAATCATCTAATAGCTAATCAATAAGCTACACTTCCTCTCAGCGAGCAGGAAAGAGGGAGAATCATGGCTCTCACAAGAAGAGAACCTTGATCCTTTGACCCCCACAGCCAAGTGCCCCGCACCACACCACCTCTCTGGTTTCGCTCCTTATTTCCATCCTGTGAGAACAACGCCGGCCCAGCACTGTAATAACCGAAAACCAGTGTAAACCAAATAACCAGTATACATTGGAATGTTATTTTAATTAGTTGGATTTACACTTGATTTTTTTTTTTTCCCCTTCACTGGGTTTATTTCAATTTAGGCAGTAATTGTTTACGACAGACCATTTCATTTTCCATTATTGTTTTTATTTCTTCTTGTGATTAATTCTACCTCTCAAAGAATAATTATGAGAGGATTGATTTGATTATGCCTTTGTTCTGCTCCTATTGGCTCCATTGACTGAAGGAATGCCATGTTGCCATTTCGAGCGGATATATTTAATGATCACAATCAATGTTAAAGCTCTCTCTGGACTCAACTAACCCAATAAATATCTGCCAGGAGGAAATTTACCATCTAACTACAGCAGGCAATAAAGTCTTCCTCTCTGTTCTCTACCCTCCCTCCTGCTCGCTTTTCATCTCTTCCTTTTGAAGAAGACATCGGGATTAAAATTGCTCATCAGTTTTCATAAAGTACCAGTGTGTATGAGTCAATGGAAATATTATTTTCTTTCAACATCTAATCGTGCACTTTGCTTGCATGGAGTTTTATTAGTTTATAATATAACTATTATAATATAACAGAATATGATCTCCTACAGAATTATTCGTACTTGATTAGGATATTTTAATCTAAAAACCTGCTTGCTAAATTCTATTGGTGTCTTTCTTGCAGATTTCTGAGCACTCGTTGCGCTACAGATGCAGATAGTTTTTTCCACCACTGTTTTTCTGTGTTTGGATGTGTATCTAAATGTCGGTGTGTGCATGCCTGAGGCCTTACAGAGCTGCAGTGGGGCTGTCCCGTCTCACTGTACCGGATGCATTTCTCTGTAAGATGAAACAAAGCAGCCGTGCTGAAGTCGCCTTCCTTTACTGCCTGGCACAATGCTTAAACAAGACACTGTAAACACAAAGTCGGGTTTCTGTATCACAAAAAAGTTAAACATTTTAAGCAGTTTTCTCCTACGAATGACTAAAGCTGTTGTTGGGACATGCAACAAAGATCTTTCTATTCAAGCCATGCTTCAGCCTGTTATTTGTCCTTTTACTAGGAGCCTTAGAAGCAGCATTGGATTCCAGATGGCTGTAATGCACTGATTTCCTATCAAATGCACTTATTTCCCCCTGCAGATCTGCTTCTGCAATCTATAACTTTCTCTGTTTTTTTTATTGAAGCCTCAACATGGCACCTTTGAGGAAATCCTTCCAGCCCCAAATCCCCAGCGTGTCCTCACCGGTAGACAGCATGACCTTGTAAACCCTGAGTTATTTTACTCACCCATTGTGTAAGGATAGAAAGAAAAGGTAGAGAAAGGGGAGGAGAAAAGGGCTGGGGGGGGGGGGGGTGATGCAGAAGGGGGAAAAAAAAGAGCCCCTGCCTGTCACAGCTTTCAAACACAAAGAAAAATGAGCACTTGGGCTGAAGTACAATTATTAGCCCCTGTCTACAGATTCATCACACTATAGAGAGGCAGGCAGAGGGAGAGAGATAGAGGGAGGAGCGGAGCAAGAGGTGGAGAGGAGGAACACAGGAAAAAGGGCTGTTTTAGTATGAGCAGAGCAGCGCAGGATGTGGAAAGACAATGAAGAGAAAATAGGGGTGTACCGCCGCGAGCAAACACTGAAGGCAAGCCGGGCAGGGTCCAACGTGAGGCGTGCGAAAAGCTCCTGCAGAGTCCGAAGAGAAGAGGGGGAGGGCGATTTTAAGGAAATAAAAGAGGGAGGAAAGGAGAAAGTGTAAGGCAGAGGTAGAGGAAGGTAAAATGAAATAAGAGGATTTGTCAGGCCAGTGGTTGGTGGCGGTAATAAAGCCTGCTAATCTGAGGGAGAACGCTTGACTGCTCACACTCTGACTCTCTTGATGCCCCACTTTACCACCGGGCCAAGCCAAGGTCACACACATACACACACATGTGGTCATCTCCGACTAACACACACACACACAGACACACAGGCAGAGGAGGGTTAGTTTGTTTTCACACTGTCCGATGTCTCCAGCGTGAATCAGGAGTGTTTGTGTGAGCTTTACGCCTAAGCTTCCAACTCTAAAGGTTTTACTTTCCTCGCTGCACCTCCACATGTTGCCTTTCTCCTTCTGTCACTCATCATCTCCACCAACCTCCCCTCAACGCCACGTTGATTTTGAAATCTCATTTTTCTCTGTTTCTTAACTGGCTGTGCTGCATGGATCAATACCTATCAAAACTATTACATAAATACATCTGTCACGAGCAGAAAGTAGAGCGGGGATGTAATGTGTCTGGTGGAGGCCACCGTAGGGTGAGAGAAGATGTGCTTCGTGTTTTCTCAAAGGACAGCAGGTGTCATTTTGTGTGACCAGGTGTGTCGGGCAGCGGGAAGGGGTGTTATTGAGGCCCAGTAAATGACGCATAACCTGGTGAACCACATACTTAGCCTGCTGTCTCTGTCTCTTTGTCACTTGTGTGTGTGTGTGTGTGTGTGTGTGTGTGTGTGTGTGTGTGCGTGTGCTGGATTTCTGTTCCTTGAAGGCAGAGAGTCGGAACTAAAACTGTTCCTTTTGGATGCTCTGGAGAGGCCTTTTGTCTTGATTAAGTCACATTAAGTCACAACTGTTAAATTAAATTAATTAAATTTAATAAAATTGTTTTAAAAATATGAATAGGAAATAAAAACTACATTCATTTTACCTAAATTTACCTTCCCAAAATCACGTATCTTTGAGTGCTTTAATGCATAAGGTTAGATATTTGCTTATAGATTAAACTGTAGTCATTTTTACTCAGTAAAATGAGGCTTGTTTTTTATTGACTTTTGTTATAAATGTATAATATCTTAAAATAAATAACTGATGCTCATCAAGCTGGAAAAGTCTGAAAAACCATTTCTAAAATGACTGGATTTCATTGTCCCAGAGGCAGAAAAGTTACGTACATATGGTGAAAAGTCAAGACAGAGGCTGTGTAACAAAGACTAAGCAGTGAGGTTCGGTAATCATAAAGAAACTCAAAGTAACTTAAAAACAAGAACAAACTTTTTAACATTATGAAATGTTTACTTCCGGGAATCACCCATAAGGTGAAAAACCTGTTCCATATGTCACAACATGTCTGTGATGTGAAGAAAAAGTGAGTCGTGCAGCAGAACAACAAACTTAAGCGAAAAGTTGAAGGATGGATAAAGGAAAAATTACATCAATATTTTAGGTTTACCAAGTTGAAATTCTGACTCAGTTTAAACAGAAAAATGGGACCTGAAGGGAGTTCTCTGTGGTGGAAGACGTGATATCGTAAATAAATGTTTTTTTTCCAAGAAGGAAAATGTAGCAAGCATTGCTGTTTGGTTTGCAAACTTCAGGAGCAACGTAACGCAACAACAACAGAACAACAACACAAGTGTTTTCAGGTAAAAGGTGATGAACACAGATGGGAAATACTTTCATGCTGGTTTGAGAAGTTCACCTGTCGGATCCAAGAATCTGAGCCAAACTTCTTCAACTCAAACCAAAAGCAGAAGCTTACTTCTTCGTAAAGATTGTTCTGCTTTCATACTTTACATTTTTCTCAAACTCTATTCTTGTCCAGCTTCTTGCTGATCAGTGTTGTCGTTGGCATTTTCACTTCCCTGACAGCTGCGGCTGTGATTGATGATGCGATGCAGATTTACATGTCACGCTGAAATAGCACAATAACCTGCACGCAGATAATCACCTCGTTGAGAAACACTCTGGCCTCTTTCCACTCACAATTACTATTGTGTATTTGATCATGTAACCACTCTCCAACAATGTGCTTAATGGGCTTACTGGCGACGGACCAGAACTTGCCTGTAAATAATCCTGATGGTGTTTGATTCTAATAAATTAGGCTCATATATGCAAACACGGTAAAATCATAACAATATCCAAATGTGTGTGTGCAGAGGCAGGGGTGGCGACAGGCAGAGATTTATGCTGCTGGCAATTGGCTGGCTTCATCACTCACTCTGCTATCTTCAACTTTTTTATTTGTTTAATTTCCAAATGTGATTGCTCCACCACTCCCGCTGATGCTGATAAATGCAAAGGATTATGGGTAGAATAGAGGAAGATTAATACGCATAATTTTTTAACTGGACACTGTCCCCCGCCCCAAAAAATAAAGTAATGTGCTAAGAGCTCTGCGGAGGGATGAAAGCCATTTCTGCCGGGACATGATGTAACCGAGTACTATAAGGTAAATAAATGTAAGAACTCATTTTCTCTCAGTGTGGTTGAAAAGCCTTTTAGCCAAATAAAAAAAACATAGCCAGAAAACACAGCATTGAAAAATGACCTCATGGTTCCTTTCTGCCATCATTCAGCAGCGTAATGTGAGGTTTTGCTATTTTACTGCCTATTTGGACAGAAATGTGTCCTTTGGTTAAACCCAGCCTTTTATTTATTTTCTGTAAATCTTGAAAATGTAGGAAATCAGGCTTTAACTTAAAGTCAGGACAAAAGATTAAAAACACATGTAAGGGCTTGTTTTAAAGAAACAACATGTGCTACAAAACTGTAAGAAGCAACAACAGTAAATTCATTTTAGGTGTAAAAATATGGGCTCTAAAAAGTCCCTGTCAAATAAAAAAAACTGCGTAATGAAGTGACGCAACGTTGACACGGGTCAGCTCGTGCTTCTGGCAGAATAACAATGTGTGTTCATGTGAAGAGCTACAGTGTGCATTAGAAACGGGGGGAGTGGAGTTACCTCTCAAAAATACACTCGCATACCTGCGAGATTAATTACAAGTACTGTGAATCACTGTGCAATTAATTAACTCATCCTCAGTAATGAGTGTGTGTGTAAGTGAACTGTGTGTCACGCAGACAGCCCCTCCATCTCTCCACCTCTCGGCCTGTCCCCTCTCTAATTGCTTCCCTCTCTATTAAAATGCAGTCTGCTGTGACATCACTCAACCCTCTGTTCGAGTGGGCCAACGCACTGGACAAACCACACCATTTTTAACATGCACACACACACACACACACACACACAAGGCGTGTTTTTATGGAGCATGGGTGATGTGGGTTTTAAGGAAGATTTGAGATGTGGGGGAAAGACTGTAAAGATTCTGTCTCTTGGGAGCGAGTGGAGTCTGAACTGGGAGCTGTGATGAGAAAAGCGAAACGGTTTTATATCTGCTGTTTGATCCTCACAAAGGAAGTGGGCAATTTTCACATCTGATGACGGCTTACTTATTGGTGTGTGCTGTACCAGTGGTGGGAACCTTGAAGGAAACCCCAGTCCAGATCTGCATCTTGTAACCTTTCAGTAAAGTTATATTCTGACAAAATTCACTGAATACCACTGGATGTTTATGCAGAAAATATTTGTACTTACTAAATGCAAATACTTTTAATTTCACAGGTTTAATAGTTGCTCAACGCTTCTCTCTAAAGTCCACTTCTCACTGTACAGAAAAAAAAAAAACCCAAAAAGGCAAATTTGATACTTTAGATTTGCATAAATTTGGGCCAGGCTGTTATTTGCAATACTTGTTTTAATATTTTTTGTGTTGTTATATTTTTATTTGCATTTTGATTTTATTGTTAATTTTATGTGGTAAACTTTTGACTGGTGGGGATCTCATTTAATTATCCGGTTTCTATTCTAAAGCTTGAAATAAATGGGTAACAGGGAAGCAGATAGGAGGCAGATGAAAAGTTGAAACAAAAAATGAGAGGTTTTAATTAGGCTGCAGACTTTTCACATGCACGCTCGTTCTCATGTAAGTCATGTAACTTCCTTCTCTTTTGTCCCTTTTAAACTTTTTTACTTTAAAATCAAAATAAAAATCTGCTGTACACGATTAAACAACAAACAACAAGGGTCTGCAACAAAATAAGTTTAAATGAACTTATTTGAACAGTATAGTCATGTTTGGAAATCAACCATCCAAGCGTCCTGGACGTGCACATCCTACGTTTGTGTTGTTGCTGGACGGCTGCAGGACACGACCACTTTCTTCACGGCGCATCGCTTGCCTCCAGCTACGAATTGTTTCACCAGATTCATATGAATTCACAATTAAAACTATGACAATAGTCCAGAAAGTAGCCTCATGTCTTACATTCCATCCTCACTCTCTTCCTCTCATTGTCTTCCTCGCAGCTAATCTGATTGGTGAATAAATCATGCTGACATCAGCGCGGGTGGAAGTTGGCCTACTCCTGCACACACACACACACACACACACACACACACACACACACACACACACACACACCCACATGCAGAGGCTCCTCAGCGAGGTGAGAGCGGCGGCATGCTCCTCGGTGATCATGAGGACGGTGGATAACAGATCTCTCTTTTATCATTCCCTGACTTTCCCTGACATTTAAAAAGCCATTAACACCACAGAGATTCACCCTCGTGTACATTTCATATGGAGGCACACCCCAACACACACACACACACACACACACACACACACACACACACGGTCGCTTGCCATTCACTCAGAGGGTTTTTACACTCATGCGTGTGTGTGTGTGTGTGTGAATGATCTTAGTGATAATGCAGGACCAAATGACACAGACAGAGCAGTGAATTATACCTTAATAAGCTTTTCACACCTTCCCCCTTTTTCTGTAAGATTAAAGAAAAGAGCCCCGGTGTTCTGCTGGTGTATTCTAACTGTGGAAAAACACAGCCAGGGATACACTCACTTTCTTAAATCTATACTACTATAAGTAATCAATTCCCATGATCAAGAACCCCCCCCAAGCACTGTGACAAACGGACAGTAAGTGTGTTGTCCCGCCTCTGTGAAAAGTAATTATCCACCAATTCATCCACATCCACATGCACTGTAAACGCTAACAGCATCAAAGTATTTACTGCTGAGCACTGTATTAATTTATAGCCCATTATTGTAAAGCCCATCGTTACAATGCGGGGGGAACATTTACTGTAATCAGAGGACTGATAGAGACTGGAAACACTGCTAATGTATGTAATGTACTAGCGAGCAGTCTGTCTGACAAAACTATGCAGTGGCTAATGCAGCAGATGACATATGGCCTCGCTCTTTGTTGTTAGCGTGTATTAGCAGCGAGCGGACGCCTGCTACAAAGCAGCCACTGACTAATTATATTCTGTTGTCTGTATGTAAAACAAGAAACGCGCACAAAAAGCGGGATGGTGGTTCACCGCTTTATCAGCCGCTTATTAACGTGAAAGTGAAACTAAGTGCATGGCTCGGCTGCAGCATGAGTCATGACGAGCAGTGATGTAGAGCAGATGCAGATATTGGATTTAGTCATTTAAAGGCGTGTTATTGTAAGTCTGCAAACGGACCAAGAGCTTTTTTGGTGATAATGGATTGGACCTTTTTAAACTCCCCTGAAAACAGCTTTAAATCTGCCGTCCCGGAGGGCACGCAGACACGTTTAGAAGACGGAGGACATGTTTGCATAGGAGAGGAGAGACAAAGTCAGGGAGAGCTTTGGGGAAGGGCTGACTCCTGCTTTAAGGCTGCAGGGGTCAGCGGTGTGAAAAAAATGGCATATTTAAAGATAAAAAAAAAAAATAAAGGAGGCAAATTAGAAGAAGAAGAAAAAGAGGGATGGTTGAAATATTCAAGTGGGTCAAATTTATAAATATAAATATGAAAATACTGGACTTTTGAAGCATGAGAAAGGTTCCCAGTCCTGGGGCAGGGCATTTTTCACAATGTCTAGATGGATGCCTAGGGTCACAATCCCGCATGGGTTCCATGTATCGCTCTTCCAACACAGCTGACTCAAACTAATCACCTTTTGTGCAGAACTTCATTGGCTGTCGGATCCATTTAAAGGAAACCAGAGATCCATAGAAAACCTGCAGGACCGCAAACCCTTGAGGACGGACTTTGGGCACTCCTGCCCTAGACTGTGTGGCAGATGCATGATTTTCTGTCTTAACTTTTAGAGCAACTAAAGCTCGGAGCATGTGTTGGAAACAACAGCTTGATAAGTACCGAGCAAATGATAGAAGGAGGAAAGTCTCTTTCCCTCCATCGCCTCTTTTGGAGGTCTGCTCAGCAGAAGATATGATGCTGACAGTCAGACTGGGTCTTAGCTCTTCTCCTAATGCTGCAGACCAAACAGCCTGCATTTCTAGATATTAGGTGTGTTTCCTCCCATCCGTTTCTTCACATCATGTGTGAGAAAGTTTGGCATTAATTCACATCTCTGTGATTAGAGTTTCCACTCGGCAACTGCTTTTCTCTTCGCTTATCTTCGCTTAGGAACGTAATGAGCTCAAAGGCTGAAGATGCTTCCCCAGAGCGATGTGTTGTTTATCACTTCTCCACTTTAAGTACAGTTTTGTCTCCACTGTGAGTAATTTTGGATTCGGTATTGTTATACAGTTGTGCCTGCTCTCTTCTGTGCCGCGCTGCAGAGGAGTGGAATGCACCGGGTCTCACCCCATGTCCATCACTCTGTTTGCTGTAAGTCAGCCAGGCAGCCAGACAACAAGAGAGAAATAGATGAAGGGCAAGATGTGGAGATGCACAACAAGAGTCTTGTTATGAATCAGCGCATCAGTGCAATGTCAAAAGCAGATTTCATCATAGTTTACAGAAGAAAGGGTGAAGAGACGAGAAGGATGAGTCAAATGTTACAGAGATTTAATCACTAATGACAATAACGGAAAGGTGAGTGAGCAGGACGGAGATGCAGTGAAACACATGTGACTTATGGGAAACACGGAGTGGGTAAGATGGTGGAGAAGAGAGCAAAGAGACAGACATGAGTTATAGACCCAGAGAGAGAGAACAGCTTTCACACATGGAGACAGCCTGGTGATTTAGGACAAAAGGACACTGAGACAAGCTCTGCTGTGAAAGGTGATAGACCTAAAGAGGTGTAACAGATCCAGTGCAACACCACAGCGTTGACGGAGTCAGCTTTGGAGCATCTGCATCTTCTTTCTTATCTTATCTGCACAAACATTCACACGATGCATCACAACACCACTTCAGGATTAAATACAGACTTTTTCAAATGTGAGGATGAAGCACGAGCTCATCGTTTTATACCTACAAAAAGGTCATTCATAAAAACTAAACAATGAAAAAGATACAAAAATCAGATGACAATGGTTTATTTAAGATGTTTCCTCTTAAAGTACATAAAACAAACTAGCTTAAGCTCAGTGTAAACTCACAATTATTGCATTTCTGCCTGAACCCAGTATCCTGGTTTTGATCTGGCTTGTTGTGCACTTCCCTGCTCCTTCCCAGTAACCTGTCACATGCAGTGCAGCTGGGACATTTCCAGAATGCAAAAGCTGGAGGTTTTCTTTATGGGTTTCTCGAAGATGTACAGTATATGAACGCTGGAGGATAAAGAGTCCCAGATGGCAACAAACATGTGCAGAGAGATTCTTGTAACAATCACAAAAAGGAGTTCTGCAGAAAACTCAGGAAAAAACCAGTCTTGCATGCTCTTTTTTCTGCTGCTATTAAAGTGTTGAGGGAAGGTATTGTCTTGTAGCAGAAGACTTCAGTTAATCAAAGTACAATTATTAAAATTATTTTTTGCTTTTTTTTCCTGCACAGATGCCTGAGATGAAGTATAACAATGGCTAAAATCTTTTTGGTATTTCTGTTGGTGACTCACATAGTTTATTTCTGCAGTTCTGAAGTGCAGTTACCTTAACAAAGATTTCTTAAAGGTGTGTTAAACAGAAACTGGCATCTTTTCTCATTCAATAGTTCTGAGATACTACATATTTATAAAACTATGGATCAAAAGTGTAACGAAAGTGGCATACACTGATAAACTCAACCACTAAGTTGGATGATGACCTTGTGAGGAAGCATGACTGAAACGAGAGCAGTGGGGTTTGCTAATGGTCAGCTTGCTTCCTCGCCTTAACAAGAAGTTCAACCATCACTTCTTTTACTGTTCTATCAGATTAATTTCTTATTAATATTATTGACAAGTGATTATAAAGCAGCATAGTTAAGGGAAATGTGATTTCATGGCATTGATGCTTTTTAATTTACTCGTACTGGACTGAGAAGAGACTGGAAATAATGCTCTCCCATCTCATTCTCAGGTACAAAGTGGTAACAGACAAACGAATGGCACTATCTGATTAGTATCCACTGACATCTATCCAGCTTTAATTACCAGTAATATAATTCCCAAACAAATAATGGATTCATTTAGTTTAGCTTGTTGTTTTATGTTTTATCCTGATCATTTGTATGACAGAAGTAAGGAGCTGGCACAAAGTGAAACAGACCTCGAACATATTTACAAACTTATTTATGAAACGATTTCATCTCAAAATTTGTCCCCTATTAAACTGCACTACTGTACATCAACAAGTGTTACTATACTGCATGATTTATAATAAAAAATAAATGCGGCATAGCTGAAACAAGAATCACTTGAAGGCTTTGCCAAATAGAAGCAACAACGGTCCAAATGTGTCAAATTTTTTAGACTTCTGCATCAGTCAAGCGTCAGACATGCTGAATCAAACAAATCTTACAGCTGTCATTATTCTGCATTTATTCTAAATATTATAACATGCCATTGTGCAAGGCATTAAAATGTTGATGAAGCACTGGATAAAGAGAAACAGTTCCTGTTAGTGTGATTTAACAAACACTTTGCAGCACTGTAACGCAGTCCTGCTGCTTCTTCCATAGAAACCGTTATTTCCGTTAACGACAGTCTGAAACTGGTTCAGCATGCAAAATAAATGGGGTCTCTGATGCAGTGATGAGCGTTTCTGGCACAGAAAATCTCAAAGCATCACATAAAATTTGCCATCTCACATGTTTACCAGGCTCTACTTAGTAAACACTGCTGCAGCTGAGCAAGAGGATTCACATCACGGTGTGAGTGGCCCTGCGTCGCTGCAGGTATTTGTATGGCAACGTGGTCGTGTCTATATTTTGGTGGTGTGAGGCGGTCACTAATCCATCTGACCTTCTGGCTCATTTGCATGCACCGCCCCCCCCCCCCTCTTCTGACTGAGAGATGCCATGACCTTTATTAGCTAATTAAGAAACATAACAGAAATAAACCTGACAGGATGGGACTGCACACACACACACACACACACACACACACACACACACACATAAAGACATTCACACACACTCACCACGGTTGCTGACAGAATGAAGATAGGAAGAAAAAGATGGTAAGTAGGTGAGTGTGGGTTTCAGGTTGAGAAAAAAAAAAAAACACACTAGCGAAGAGAAATTTGGCATTTATCAAATGTAAACCACAACCGTCACACATCCACGTACAAGTCCTCCCAGACTCTCTGTAATATTCCACATAGCAGCCTTTTGAAAGAAGCATCGCCACACACACACACACACACTTGTCATCATTACATTCGCCAGCAGACATTCAAGCATTATAGTATTATAGAGGGAGTTTCTCTTAATCACATACTGAGCTCCTTTAAATCTTTGTGTGCAGGAATAAGAGAAGTAAATCTCCCCGTGTCTGCTGTCTGCCACCACTTAAGTGTAGTCGGCCTCTTGTTCTCTCCTCCCTCTCCCGCTAAGGACTCATAATAAGCTGTTGGACCCTTCAGGCTATAGAAGGAAGTGTGTGTGTTAGTGTTCCTGTACACCCCAGACACACTGCAGCAACACAAACAACACACTGACAGCCACAGCTTGCTGGGGAAAAAAAAAAAAAAAACCAGGCTGAAAAATTTGCAATGACAAACAGCGAAGTGCAACCACGCATTAAATGCCAAGAAACACAGATGCACAAGCTGGATGTTATCTGTCACACCCTCCTGGCGTTCATTCTGTGTTAATCTGTGCAGTAATCTGTAGAGTGGGCAGATTATCATCTGATAAACACCTTTTTGTAGTTTGTGGAATTATGCAATCAGCTCCCCTCCCACAGTTTGTCACACGGTTGAACGTACAATGGAAAGTGGCACAAGAGTCAGCTGACATACTTTAAATTGTCTTTTGTGCACTTTTCTGAAAACTTCTTAAATATTCTCTTTATATATATATATATATATATATATATATATATATATATATAATATATGTGTGTGTGTGTGATACGTCACAGTTGCATGTAGTGCCTCTTTATTTCTCGATTTACAAACTTCTTCATTCAATCCAGGGTAAAAATTATATTAAAAGAGATTTAGAAAAAAAAACTATAATCATACATCATTCATCTCAGAACATCCGCGTCTGACTTCAGGGAAAAAGCAACGAAGGTGTGAGACTATGAGAGGTCAAATGAGAGAAACTTAAATGGATGGATGGAAAAAAAAAGCTAAGAAAGATTGAAGGGTTCAGCCTCTCAGTGCTACAGTGTCAGTCTGTCACCATGACAGGTCTGCAGCAGCGGGTGAGCCCTGAACAGCTTCGTCCACACTGCTGCACACAGGGGCTTCACACGCTGACAGACAGAGCCAAGGGCTGTCCTGTCCTCAGCATATCACAGTCTGACTGCCTGCTTCACTTCCAAGAGCCAACCTCCTGTTTTTATCACCTAAATGCAGAAGGAAAACACTTTTATGTCGAGAGTTAAGTGCAGAAATGACAGCCTGCATGAGAGCTTGAAAAAATTCTGCAAAAATGAAATCTGAGATGCTTGTTTTGTGGAATCAGAAGTTGTTGTTTTTTTCTCTCCTCCTGCTGAGCGACACATCAGAGAGTTATTTCTGTAACTTACAGATTTCCCATTTTTGAAACATGAATGTTCCAGAAATGGTGTTCAGGGAAATCAATGCAATAAAGAGCAACAAATTGTTCAGTTGCAGTTTGGTGTTAAATGTCATGATGAGTGCCGCTGTTTAAACTCTTCTATGTTGCTTTTTCTTTGGAAATCTGCAAGATACAAGGTCACAGATTCAACTTTTTAAGCATGTTTTGTAAAAGATCATATTGTTAATGAGTGACTGATGAGAATAAGTCTAAAAATCAGTTAAAGTGACACATAACTGTTATTTTACATGTCAAGATATTTCACCTGGAGGTCATTCAGTGTTTTATATAAACTAGGATTTTTTTTTCTTTTTACTTTTAGAACAACAACAAAAAAAAAATGTGAAGCATGGGGGAGGAAAATAAATAAATTAAAAAAAAAAAATAAAAAGGTGATGAAAAGTGTGCATGATTTGTTGTTTTAGTAAAAATTATAATTTATTTTTTGATTGTTTGTACGGCTTGCATTTTTATTTTGTTTCTTTATTTTATTTCCTTTTTTTTCGCGACTGCACAATCAGTTCGTATCAACAGAGACAAAAAGAGGGGGAAACTACAGACAAGACCTTTTCATGGGGGGGTTAACCTGGCTGCACTTACTGTAATACAAAACATACTGAAAGTCTGCTAAAGTTGCTCCTGAGATTCTTCGATAATAAAAAGTCCTACAATTTAAACAGTTTATGAAAGTTAAAGTTATTCATTAGTTGTAGATCTGGGTTTATTTAGATTCATCTTTATTTTTGAAACAACTTTTGTTGAAAAGATGTTAAACAGAAAACTGGCTCATTGCTGCAGCATATGTGCAGCACGTTTGCCTGTGTTTGCATGTCACCTTTGTTCACCTTTGTTCTGTATGTTTTTATCCTTCCCTCTGCCTCCGTGTTTGTTTAGATGGCCCTCTGTCGTGTCATGGCGGAGGCTGCGATTTTTTATCCTTCCTACATTCTAGTAAAAACTCAAACACAACGTAGCGCACTCTGAGCCGCCCCAGGCCATTGCAATCAATCAGAGAGAAAACAACACAAAGATCAGGCCGTTTCTGCTCCATAAAACAACCTTTAGAACAGCAGCAGCATTTCACTGTCTGGGACTCAGGTTTAATAATATTTGCTTTCTTTTACCCCCCCTTTTTTTTTTTGGTTGCTTTTCATAAAGAACTCTATCTAAATGTGTGAGAGGCGAACACTGTGTTGGCAATGGTGCATCTTCTCAGCACGTCATCAGAATAATCGTCACAGATGCCCCAAATTACCTGGTGGTGAGGGAAAATCACTTCATATGGATGGACTCCACAACAAGACTAGAGCTGTGGACATCTGCAGTGCTTGCCTTACTAACATGCTATAGGATCAGGGATAATGCTATATAAATATTTGATGGTTTCCTATAGTAGCGAGGGCCTTAAGTGGTTTAGGGAGCACAGCATTGAACCTGGAAAATTTAAGACATGCTTTCATGCATGTATATGATCATCTATGGACTACACACTTATTAATGACAATGACCACACTCACATGTATGCGCTGCTGACCGTTCCGTCTTCCTGTGTCTGCACATTATTGGGTTTCACTTTCTGGATGTGGATGGTTTGCAGATGTTGATAATGTTTCGCTGAGCTTGCTGTGAATAGGCAGATTCTTTATGACTCGCCCAGTGCATGCTCTTATACTTCGATGGAAAGACTTTAAGTGTCTGTAAATGCTGCACACATCTGAAAGTTATAACAATGCACTGCATCCTTTTTCCTTAAGCTTAGACTCAGATAAATAAAGGTTAAATTTCACAGTTTCCTCTTGAATATTGATATTTGCATGTCCTAGAAATGGTTGCCCTCTCTGCATACCTAAAAGAAAGTCAACATTTACTCGATCCAGCGAGTATAAAACGCCGACCAGTATAAAATCTCACTGTGATCAACCCTTCAAACACAGTGTTTTTCTTTCTTAGACATGTTTGCAGATAGCAGCTGATGTATGATATTAACCTTTGCTATTTCAACCCCTGTCTATACTACCCCCATAGACACACACACACACACACACACACACACACACACACACACACACACACACACACAAGCATGGCATACTAATCATATTGATCCACTTTTACAGACACAGCCATGTTGTTTTTCCTCCCTCTTGATCAAAATCAGTTGAAGTTGCCAGGAAATGATGCAAATTTGTCAATAAAGTCAAGAAATATTATCAGCGTCGATAGCAGTTTTTGTTGTCTATTTGCTTGCAACTAAACCGACATATTTTGCACAAATTTTTTTGAGAAATGTTGAAGTCCTCCAGTATTTTCCTCGGTTCAGATTGCTTGTCACTGGCAACATTTTTAGACAAATGGGCTGGACGTGTTGCTACTCTCTTTGTCAGTTTTAGTGAAGAAAAAAAGAAGACGAGAGGATGAGAAAGGAAGCAAAGTATAAAACAAATTGGCACAGAGGGATAAAGTGAGATATCAAAAGAGTGGATGGTGAGGGATGAATGAAATAGATGCGCTGCAGTCTCTAAGGTCGGGGTCTGTATCACTCTCTGCTTCAGAAACAACAACCACCACAAGGAGCAACCAACCAATCTGGGCTACTGTATTGTTCACTATCTGCTGGAAAAAAAAAAAAAAATCCAGCGCTCTTTCTCACACACACACACACACACACACACACACACACACACACACACACACACACACACACACACGTACACAATCACTTCTCACTGTTCATATCTGGAGAGAGAGAATAGAGCGTGTTCCTTATTGTCCCCTTAGTGGTGATGTGGGGGTGTGTGTTAGGGCTTGATTGTTACTGGTTTACATAAGGGTATTAAACTCTAGCATAGCACTATCTATCTGAGCCAGGCAGATATATTTGTGTTGTGGCTCCTTTATGCATTTGTTATTTCCAAAGAGGATTGGGATGCACCAGTGGAAGAGAGGATAGATAGCCTGCTGATATTACCCTCTTCCTCCTCGCTTCCTCCTTTTTCCTCTAAAAACCTAACTCTTGCTTCTTTCTGAGTGTGTAATTGTCTGTGTGCATGTTTGTGTGTTGCCTACGGAAACAAAAGCGGGTAATTAATTAAAGAGGAGTGCACTTTGGCTCCATTGTCCTGTTCAACAACTCTAAGAGTGTTCAGCGTAGCACAATCCACTGATATTACTTGTAATAATAGCTGCACTGGTCTGAAATTAGGGACGCATTAGTGTTGTGCAGATGCATTTGACTAAACCAACATCATGTGCAGACATTTACCACTCATTTACAGACATACTGGATACTGTGCATAAATACAGCGTTTACAATATGCAGTTCTGCATGAGCTCCCTCTCTGCAGATGCAGATTTAAGCTAATTTCTGCCACGTTCCTGCTTCTATAGCAGCTAATTTTATTTTTCCCAGAACATATAGTTCCTTTTTTAGGCCACTGCGACATGCTTGTCCATTAACGTCTCTATTTTGATTTTTATGTGGTCAGCAAACTTATGGTTTTTAAAAGCATGAATGACCAAATACTACGTAAGAAGCTGAAGTCAGCCTAATCTTCATGTGCTGAATGACTAAAATGCTGTGTAACATTTTTTTAAACTACTTAATACAGTGATGTATTCATTTTAATGCTTTACCAGGGTGTGAAAGGGTCTTATCCTTTTCAAGTAGCAGGTTAACTTGGTGATTAGAAGAATAAATAACATGTAGTGGTTGTCAGCAAGAACAGTACACAGCAAGTGTCGTAATGCTCACAACTGTGAAGATGGTGAAGCTCAAAGGAGCATGTTTTCCCTAAATATATTACTTTTCAGACACTTAGTATTATTGCTTAAACATATATAAGAAATGTTTTGCATGTTTTAACATGCAACCATGGTAACCAGTTAAACTAAATATAAATCTTAACCATGATCTTTTTTTTTTTTTTTTACTTCCTAAGCAAGAAAAAATATTGAACTTAACCAAACCACAATATGAAACAACTGTCATATCTGGTTCTTCAGCTGATTTCTGCTTAATCCAAAGTGGTAAGACTCATATGATGGAGTAATAATCTAGTCAAGCCACATTATACATGTATGGTATTTAACATAAAGGTGATCTGGAGGAAAAAAATAAATATTATAATGATATAACATTCAAAGTGGAGTTGCCTCAGCATAAGACTCATGCTCTTTTTGTGGCTTCCATAGTTCATCCTACACACTGTGAAGTGGAACGGGGAGATGGTGGGTTGTAATCTGAAATGTATGCAGCTAGATGGCCTCAACTAATATAGGATCTTTAAGTCATAATGTCACACTTTTCATTTCTTTTGTACACACACATACACACACACACACACACACACACAAATATATATATATATATATATATATATATATATATATATATGTATGTATATGTATATGTGTAAATGTCATGTAAAAAGGAAGATACTGACATCAATACGTTTTCAATTATGATTTGATGCACAAACAAAATATGATGCAGTGTGTTTAAATGACACATTTTTAACTTGCTTGATATTACAATTAATAGAAAGTTACCAAAATGTTTTAACACATCTAAATTGAAATATTTAGTATTTACAACCTGCAGACAGTATATTTAATTCTTGAATAGCTTATGGCGCACACACATAATAATATGAGGATTTTTTTTTTTTATTGATTTGTTTTTCTCTTTTTATGTACATCTGCATTAAATTCACACCAATATTTTACACTTTGTGTAAAACCTGCTTTTTTAGACAAATAGATAGATAATATAATAATACATAATGTATAATGTATATATTATATATAACACAACACTCTGGACTAAAACAAACATGTGCTACCAAAATAGTGCATAAATGGCAAATGCTGTACCATAAAACATAGATGTAATAAGCAACAACTATAGCTGTTGTTGACGGTTTAGCGTGCTCTCTGGACAGCGAGCCACCAGGTTATGTTGCATGTTATCACTCCAGATTAGTCCGTGCTGTATTTTATAGTCCGTCCTCTCAAAGCATATCGCTGTGCTATAAATTTTTATGTCACCCGTTGCCATTTTGTCATTTAACGTTTTAAAATGACATGTAGAAAAATGTAAAATGTGCTGAATGGTTCTTTAGGTGACACAGTTTTTTTTTAATGTGAAATGCTGAGATTATTTTATATCTTTTATTACATTCCATTTAGAGGATGCGTTGTGTGCTCAGAGTTCCCTGTGAGTTTCTGACCTTAAGTAGTACTTTCAGGTTCTCTATGGGTTTGTCCTTTTATCATCATCATGAGCATAAATGACGTAAATGAATTAATATTTTAAGGTGATGTAAAGTGCGAAGTAGGTACAAATATGCAAAACTGTGATGGCACGATCTGTACTTGAAAGTTATTTCTGATCTGTATCATTCCAACTTAATTGAAAGATCTGAATCTAAAATACTTACTGGTTTATGTCTTTAATGTGCACATTTCTCAGAGGGCAGCTGTTATTTTGAGAATTCCCAGATCTGCATGTGTCTGAGCTTCTGAGGATCAGGCTGGAGAGGTTAAATCAAAGTGGAGTCAATAACTTCATTCCTCACTGTCGGTCTGCTGTGCTGCGCTGCTGGGAACGCCCGCTGCTCACTTTCTGGCTTGTGAAAGAGGAGGACAGGTTGGGGTTCATCGCTTTCACAAACGCTCAAGGAGGGAAGAGAGGTGCCGCTAATACAGAGGATGATCTAAGTCTCTGGCACTTTCAGGACGAGACGCATTTATCTGCACACATTCACCGACAGAAAAGCTTCCTCGCTGTGTCTGAGAATGTTAATGAGCAAAATTCTCTTTTCTCCCAACCTGAGAGCCTGAGTCCAGTCATGGCCACAGCCCCAGCTAATCAATATCATCATCCATAATCTTTATTGTGGGATGAAACACAGCATAAATCAGCACAAAGCCTCTCACACATCCCTCTCTTTAGCTGCCTCCAATTGCAAGCAGCGCTCTCCTGGGCCAGCAGCACTTTCTTTTCAGTACAGAGAGGTTGTCTCCCAGTGTCTCCAGTCTCTGCAGCACCTGCTCGTGCATATATCTCACATTTGTTTGTGGTTTCCTTTGTTCTTTATCAGCTACAGGTATAAAAGGTGAACATTGGGGGAAAAAAAAACAAAACAAAACATTCAGGCATGAAGGGATGTTAAAGTTGGTAAATCTTCCCCAGAAAAGTGAGAATTTAAGCCGAACAGAAGATGTGTCTGTGTGGCTCGTGTTTGTGTGTCTTCCAGCTCGTCTCTCTTTGAGTGTGAGTAATGAGGTTTGGAGAAGAAAGCTTAGCCAAATCCTCTCATCAGTCTTCACTCCTTCAATACCAAATCAGCAGGCTAATTCAATACCCAATCACAGGACTAATAGCATCCAGCTGAGAGGAGAACCAATGAGAACTCAGCTAATGAACCTTGGGGAATCACTAGCTGGACAAAAAGTTGGTGCAGAAAAAGGGAGATTTTATTTTTCCAGTGAAGAAAATTTCCTAAAGATGCTGGTCTGGTTTCCAATCCTCCCAGCGTAGCTGTGAAACAGTGCGAAAACCTCAGTGTCTATTCAAGCCTGTCAAAGGAAAGGTGGTTGGTTATATTTAAAATGAGCAAAAAGAAAACTAGTTTAGTTCTTCCAGCATGTTAGTTTAGCTGGGTTTTTTTTTGTAAATAGAGCTACAACCTTGTGTTAATGTTGCCCTGAATGCAGCTCTATGACATTTCACATGCAAACAGATTCACATTTCCTCACGCAGTTGTCCTTCTGGGTGTGCGAACGGCGGGTGCATAAGTGCAGAGATCTACAGGCATGACCCAGCCAACGTGGTGTCACAAATCCCCTCCTCCTGACATGCACTGAATAAACTGTCACAGACGTTATATAGTGTCTCCATAAAGCCTACCATCAAACAGTTACTACCTTCATGGCCTCAGTCCACTGCACCGACAACACAAACAAATCACTCTGTGGTGCATCCAAGCATTTTTAGGTAAGTGTGTGAGTGTGTTTGTGTGCCACGCTGACTGTCTTTCTGATAATGGTCACGCACCGTGTAACCTCTCTATGTCTTGCTCATTTGCAGTCCACTTTGACCTTCCTCTCTCAGCCTCACTAAAAGCTTTTCAGTGGGCTTCATGATGCAAATTCAACTTCCTGCTCTTTCTTTTATTTTTTTGTCACTGTGCAGTTTTGAGCTCAGTCTTCGATACATCAGCATTCATCACATTTATGTCCGTGGTATGGCTCCGAGGCTGATTTGATATAAACACTAGTGTCTATCATACAGACATAAAGTGTGTAAATGGGGAATCTACTTTGCAGATTGGACGAAATGTTCTGAATATATGATCAAGTCACTTCTGGTTTTTGTGTATTTATGCAAAACACTTGGAAAAATTAACAGAGCTTTGTGCTACAGGTTGATGGTGTGTATACCTGTCAACTCGCCATAGCTGACAGATATACAGACGGCATTACAGGACGAAGCAACGGAGACTTTATTTACAGGATGGACACACTGAAGCTTTACAGGTTGATGTGTGAGAAATAGTTTATAAATGCAGAACGCAGTGTTTGCCGTACTGTATGTACCGTGAAAACAAATTTCCGCATCCTGTCGGAGAATAACCATAACAGCTTTAAAGCACTTAACATTTAATGATATACCGCAGAACAGAGCGAGAGCATGTGAGGAGGAAATTCACTTTAATCTTCCTCATGGCTACATCATCTTTTATTGGTGGACAAAGTAAATCTCAGCCTCCAGCCTCAGTCCCGAAGAAATGACAATTGATTTGCAGGTTATTTCCTGCTTCCTGTGAGCTAATTGAAATAAACTGGGACGGTAGACTCAGCCACTGCAGCATCTATCAATACTGCAGTTGTACAGTAGAGAAGCGGCGTGCCCACTGCAGAGCCTCAAGCAGCCCCGCAGAATATTTTGTTTCATTGTTTGGTTCTTTACTATGCACAAACTTTGTGTGTGTGTGTGTGTGTGTGTGTGTGTGTGTGTGTGTGTGTGTGTGTGTGTGTGTGTGTGTGTGTGTGTTACCTGGTGTATTAGCATCCTATTTAATGACTGTGGGTAAGTCAGCAAAATAAGGAACAACAAATTGCTGGAAGTGCATGAGCACTGCATGGATGTGTGTGTACCCACTTTTTCTGCCATATAAACATATTTGAGAGTTTGACATGTTTATTCCTCATCAGGTGATTATGAACGCACGAATGCTGGATGCAAGTCCACCTGGCTGGTGAGAATTATGGGTATTTGAATGTCATCATCACATAAGTGTTTTCTCACACTTCCTGTAATGACTCTAATAGCAAAGGTCAGGATTTCATTGCAGAAAGTTTGTTTAGATATCCTCACCAGCAGGAGAACGTAACGTCATCACGCACCTTTAGAACTTCACGGCCACCTTACGGAGCGGACGGTTCGAGGAAAACATTTTATGCTGCTTGACTTATATGCAGGTAAAATAGTTTTTAAAAAAACTACTGACGGGAAGATACACTAAAAAAAAAAGAAAACTATAGGAAAAATTTCCTGTTTCCTATAATTTTCACTGCAGTATGCATACTATACTTACATTAAGTATCCAGCAGTGCACATCTGTTCATGTATGTGTAAGCAGGAGAGAAAAAGCAGGAAACAATGTAAGGCAGATAACAGAAGAATAACTGTTGATGTGTGAGCACCAGAGCTGTGTGTTATTTACTTACAATGTTCCAGCTGTTGCGAACAGCTGCGTGTTACACAGATTAAACTGGTAAAAGTATGAAATCAGATGTACAGCATGTCTTTTTTCTCAAGCTACTGGACGAAGTCGTTTCAGACAAAATCAACGCTGTTGTGTGACCAAAGACCTTTGTCTAAAAAACATACAATCCATTCATGCTGATTATTATTATTAGTATTATTTATTTCTAGCAAGCATAAATAATTTAGTCTGTTAAAGATAATATTTAGGTTTAGCATGGAGTTCTTTAAAGTGCATTTAAGCTCTTATCTATGAAAAAAAAATCACTGAGAAAAAAGTTATTTTATTTACCTTAAAATCCCATTAAACAACATTTCTTCTTCCTGCTCTTCTCTCTCACCGCAGTAATGATTTCAGCCAATGGCTTCCAATGGTCTAATCAAACTCTAGTTAGACTGCGAGATACACTGAATCATCATTAAATCTATCTGCATATTACCTGTGCTGCTACAGTTAGCTATGAATCTCATTTGAATCTTATTTAAATCCCTCGTATGAATCTTAATTAAACAGAGATACAAGCAAACAAAGCTCTGGAATCGCAAACACACACACACACACCAACTTACCCTGCACCTGCTGTTATCACTGTTGTTTTAAATATGTTCATTTTAATTAACTTGTTTTGATACTCAAGACAAATCCTCATGTGTTAATTAACAATTATCGCACATTTAATAAGCACACGGAGATAATGAAACAATTAGAGAAACACGCCGTTTAAAGGCTGAAGCTTTGAACTCGTGAATACGCTTTAATTGTCTGTGGTTTGTGGCTTCGGTAAGCTTCCAGATCGTAAATGTCCTCACCGCTTGCAAATCCAACAGCCTTCAAAGCACAGTGACAAACCAACAAATGATTACTCACAAAAACATGCAAGCTTTCAGCACCGCTGAAACAAATCCAAACAGCGCCACTGCTTTTGTCTCGGCTGTTAACACAGGGGCCAATTAGCAGGCCCCAGCTTTTTGCTTAGGCATATGTCAGGGGACCCACAGGGAGCCCACGAGGCTGCGAGAGGCCTCGGGATAGCAGAAGAATTATCACTCTTTTCATCTCTCCGTCTCTCATGCATCCTTGCATACACACGTTTCCACTAACAGCTCGGAGCGCTTTCGCTTTCTCTTCCTCCTCCGTCGCGTTCTCGCTACAAGCGCCTCCAAAACGGCGAACAAAGGCTGATCCTGAGCCTCCCAGAATGCAAACGCATCAACTTATCCAATCCAAGGTGGACAGAGCTCAATAAACATATGCATAACCTCCATGAATGGATGAATCGGTCGATGCAACTCACTCGTAACCTTTGATCCGTCTGAACGGCGTCTGTTGGGAACTTTGTGACGGTGCGCACTTTTAGCTCAGGCAGAGGCAAAGTCATCACAATACATGCTGATCAAAGTCTGCGTTGCTCTCTGTGTGGTGACCATAAGTGATGGAGTGTTCAGGGAGACCAAGCAGATTGTTGGAACGTGCGTTGAGCTGTGCGTGTGTGTGTGTGTGTGTGTGTGTGTGTGTGTGTGTGTGTGTGTGTGTGTGTGTTTTGTTTACTGCGTGAGAGTTTTATCCCTATCCCACTTCTTTCCACCCCCTCATCCTTCTTTCTTTACCCTCATCCCTGTGTGGCACCCTGCTGAGAAGCTGGTAGGTAGTTCTCTCTCACTCACACACACACACACACACACACACACACACACACACACACACACACACACACACACACACACACACATTAGCACACGGTAAGCCCTCCACAAGCTGCAGAGAGCTGTGGATCCCTCTTTCTCCTCCACACGGCAGGGAGGAGAAAAGGAGGGGATGACAGGAAGGGAAGAGGAGGAGGAGTGTGTACATGTGTGTGTATGTGAACAACTGAATAAGTGGACACCTGTCCTCTGTCAAGCTCCCATCTACTTGTCTCTGCTCCACTGTGGGCTGTTCATGTCTTATTTTCCTGGCAGGTTGGAGGAGAGTTTTGGCAGAAAAAGCTCAAAAGTCGTATTTCTGTTTGCTGCAGACTTTCAGGTTTTAGCTGTTTATACGTTTGTTTGTGTGACGTCGGCGGGGACAGAGACAGCGGCGTGGAGGCAGTGGATAAGATAAGTGTTCTTTATTTCTGACAGAGTCATTTAGCTGCGGATGAAGAGAAGAGAGGAGGAGAGGACGGCGAGAGGAGAGTTATAGTTATGGAGCTGTCGGAGGTTCGGGAGTGTTGAATGAAATGAGGTCCAGAGGAGCAGAGGGAAACAAAGAAGGAGGGAGGCTCCTGCGTGACCTTGCAGTCACATAAGCAGACAGATGAAGCAGGAGAACCTGTTTCTCCTAAATCATGTATTGTGCCGTTCTTCCCCTCTCACTGTTACTCAGTTTATGTGGGAGCCTGCGGGCCAGTTGCTATATCTCCCTCCTCCTGAGCCCACGTCCCTGAATCGATGTCTCGCTCGCGTTTATTCCCCACAATGATTGAGGATGTCCCAGCATTTTAGTGCTAAATTGCAACACACTCAGACGTGTTTCCGGAAACTGCTCCTTCCTCATATATTTGCTCGCAATGAGGCATCAAACTGCCACAGACCTCATGTCACTTCTGCCATTTTCCTCTTTCCCATTATGTTCCTCATATGAAGAAAAGTATTTATTTTCATTTATCAAAGCGTTTTACCCCCAAGAGAGAGAGAGGGAGAGAAATTGCAACGTCTGCAATACTCTGCATGTGTGTGTGTGTGTGTGTGTGTGTGTGTGTGTGTCAGGGGGATGTGGAGCTATGCTGGGGGTTATTATGAAGTGAATGAAATGCGACAGGAGATTCCTCAGATTGGGAATAAAACACCACCTTATCTATTTAAATAATCCCCAATGCAGCTTCATTCACACACATACACACGCACACACTCATTAAAAATAAGACGGTATACACAGAAGGACCCAAGAAAGTAAAGACATCTACTAAAAGACAAACACACACTTGTAAACACACAAAAATAGAAGTGCAGAAGCTGGCGAATCTATGCATGTAAACAAGCACAGGAGGAAATCCACAAAGGGATTTGTAGTAATTAAATTGCAATGATCGCCCTATTTTAGCTTTCACTTTGAAGATGAAAAAATAGTGCACGAACAGAGACATGAGGAAAAGGAGTTGTAATGGAACATGAAGAGAACATGTAATTATTCAACGGAGGATCGTCACAGGAGGAATGTGAAAATAAAAAATTTAAAAAAAAAAAAAAGCAAATAAAAAGGTTTTGCGCAAAAGCAGGAAAATCATCTGTAATAAATCTAAAACTTTGGTTGAGCTTCACCACAATAAACCAATCAGCTACGACCATCCAAGCCTCCGAACTCTGTGAACTCTGACTGACCGGGAACAGCGGAGCCTCCTTAACCTGTGACATGAAGGCATTTTTAATAACCAGCTCGCAGCCCTGCAGGAATGCATGCTAATGGAACGAGCTAAAAGCAAAAAAAGAAGAAGAAAAAAAACGCATGTGTGTGTGTAAGGGGGGAGGGGGTATTAAAGGAGTTATGTGTGTATGTGTGACAGTAAATAGTGAGAACTAAACCATGATGTATGTTGGGTCTAGAGTGTGAGGCTGCAGATGTTCACCCCAGGTGGTCTGACGCTAATAACGTTCCACTTTTTACAAGCACCTTTAATTCACTCAAGATAAAGCCACGTAAAATATACTAGATAGAAGACCATGCTGCTCATTTTAGGACCACCAGATCTCCCCAGGCATGAGGAATTAGATTTACAACTGTAGTCTCTTTCCATTTAAACTCAAACACCCTTTTCTTCTGCTCCTTCTGATCAAGCGCTTTTAACTGCAGATTATTTTGAACATAAGAAAATGAAAAATTTCCACCTATCTGACGCAGTTAAAAAGATTCCCAACATGTAAATCAGACAGCTTTTATGAAGCGCCGTAGAATGCAATCCACATCCTCACAGCGAATATCAGTCGATGACATGCCTTTTCAGTTACACACTCGCTCAGATTACATGTCTGGGGCTAAACTCTGGTCTGAGACCAGTCTGCCATCTTGACCATTTGACGGCTGGATGAGGAGCTTCACCTTCAGAAGCACAGCAGGAAGAGCATCTTGTTTCTTCACTGCACCTCGTCAGTGATTTTCTCTGTGTTGTGTGAGCAATAAATGAGCCTGTGGCTAAATTGTGTACTCGCAGCTACCCCGGTGTGACATTAAACATAAATTATCCCCGATATGTAGAATGTTCCTCATGTGATGAACTCTGGTGATTAATTACTCTGAGGAGAGAGAGGATTGTTTGTATTTTCTGTAAATCATTAGAGTTAAAAACATGTTGGGTTCCAGTCTGATGCCTCAGGGCTTCTGTAAAAACATTTTAAAAAATCAAGCTTAAGTGAGAAAAAAAAGGGGGGGTACAGTATATGTTGGTGTTATGTGGCCTCTGGTTTGTCTGGACAGGACATTATGTTCAAACACACACACACTCTTCTCCCCTGTTTGTAGCTCTTTTCCTTTACTTTCTCCTCTTTCTGTCCTGTGCATCGGTCACCGAGCAGATCACCAGAAACAAAAGATGTAAATAAAAAAAAAAACAGATGAGAATAAATGTTTGGTTATTTCTGCACAAGTTCTCAGCCACCGTTATTTCCATTTGTGGATTATTATTGACAGAAGTAATGAAAATTTCCCCACAGCAAACTGGCACTGATAATCATAAAAAAAACAAAAACAAAAAAAAACTCATGACAAGCGTTTATATATCTTTCACAAAAAAGCTAAAATCTATCCACAGTCTTTTGCTGAATATTAAAAAAAAAAAAAAAAAAAAAAAAAATCTTAAATCAGCTGTTACTAAAAAGCCAGTAGATCAGAGCAGGAAACTATCTTCTCTGGAAAAAAAAAAAGGAAAGATAGTTTCCTCAGCATTACCGGCACTGGCAATACTTCACATACCAAACACACACACACACTGATGTGGTTAAAATGTACACAGATTACTTCTTTCCCCAGAAGAGCTGCTTTTGTCGCAGCTTTCAGAATTCCTCTGCTGGAAGAGCTGCGGACAGCGAGGTCCGGCCTCTGTGGCGTAAGCATTAACACACACACACACACACACACACACACACACACACACACACACACACACACACACACACACACAGCTGCTGCAACGGCTGTTTCTGCATTAGAAATTAAGCAAACCATTTTAAACTTTTTCTAACCAACAGCATCGTATGTTTCTCAGCTGCAGCTGATTTCTGATCTCATTCTGCAGGAAACCTGACTGAACGCTCCTCTTAGCGGTCTCATTGCAAGGACCCCTTCAGCCAGTTAGCGGCCGCTGTCTTTAATGAATGAGAGCTTCTGCTCCACGCTCCGCTCTTTTCCTCCTCTTCCTTTTCTAGCCCATTAGAAGCTGGCTGGGCTTTTTTTTTTTCCAGTCATGAATGTTTAATCAGCCTTTTTGAAGTGAGTGGGGAGGCAGAGTCTCCGCAGAACACTGACCTGCTGCTGAGACACACATTCTGATGTAACTTACACAGATGCTGCGCGAGTTAGACCTCATTCACATCCTCGGACCACTCTGAGACCTGAGTGATCAGGTGCAGAAGGTTAAGCTCTGAATATTGCAAATGTCAGGCCAAAACAAAGCACAAATAAAAGCTCTGAACTTTTACTCCCATGAAAAAAAAAAGCAAAAAAAACTTCGCTGCATGCTGAGTCTGTGATGCGTTTGCTCTTCAGTAAGAACATCAGTAAGAAACAAAGAGAGAGAACTGACAGTTGCATACAGTTGTGCTTTCTGCATTTCTTTCTTCGTCAGGGAACAATTGTATTTATTTGTGCAGGCGTGCACGAAGCTGCACACATGAACACACACCTCTAACAGTAAATAAAACAGTGCAGTCAGGTCACAATCACAGTAAACCACACAAACAACTACCATCTGTCTCAGCTTCACTGGCAAGAGTTCATACTACACTGCCCAAAACACAATAACATTCAATACTGCTGCTTTAAAAAATGAAAGAATAAAATATCTTTGAAGGGTTACAGGCTATTCATTATTCCTCTCCCTCCCTCTTATCACTCCCTTGTTTCCGCTTTACCCGACTCTGTCCCTCCTTCTCTTCCTGTAAATGAGTGATTTATCAGCCTTAATTGCTGGCAGTGGTTCATGTGGTCATGTGACCGCAACATGACAGCATGTGATAAATACACCCTGGAAATTAAACCCTGCATTGCAAACAGAAACATGCTCTGCTTGCATGGCATCTGCAGAGCCACGGTCGCATACTGACAAAAATAGATTTAGTCTAATAAAAGCATCACTCCAAAAACAAAACCTGCGCTCATCTCGTTCCTTTATCACTTGCTTTAAAATGCAGTAATAAAAGACATTTATCAAAATGAGGCAAAGGGCAAAAGGGAAAAATGTACAATCAATAATGATAGACCAAGTAAATCTATTTTTGTGAGGTGTTTCATTACGGTGCCCCGTAAACAGTTAGTGCAAACACACACACACACACACACACATCCCGACACAGTAGAATCTATCACTCTAGCTTGGCTGTGTTTGTTCCTCACAGCGTCGAGCTGCATGATGCTGACTGAAGGGTCTGCAGTGCTCAGTTCATGCATCTTATTGTTACATGAAACCAGTTCTCAACCGCTGACCTTTTTATTCACCGCACTACACATTGTTAAAATAATGTATGAGGTGTCGCAGCCAATGCCACTTCATTGTGTTACATTATACACAGCAGTGTGTGTGTGTGTGTGTGTGTGAGGCATACATGTACTTAGTAAAAGGGAAAAAATGACTACACATGAGCAAAACCGTGCTTTATATTACCAGATTTGACAAAACCCTTTTTTTCCCCCAGGAATTTTGGATGTCATGCAACTGATTATGTCAAGTCTGGGTAAAGTTTAGCATGTTTTCACATCATGAATTACATCATCAGTAGAGCTGTATGTATCTGGTCGACTTCCCTCCACTCGTTGTTTATAGACCCGTAGTAAAACATGTTTATTGCTGTGCTTTTTGCTGCTGTCGGGTAAAAAAAAAAAAAAAAAAAAAAGCTACATGTCATGTCAGGAAAAGTAAAAATGTATGATATTTAAAAAGGAAAAATGTCAGTATGTTGAAAGTAATTTTGTAATCTTTGCATCGTAATATGCAGCTAAAATGCAAGAAGAAAAATAAGTTGAAAGAAAAAGGAAATATTTCCAAATGTTTGCAACAACGTCCCTCCAGACCGCGCTGCTCGCAGGCTAATGCAACATAACACTTATGACATTCCTGCACATTTTTTTTGCATGAATTCTTAAATCATGCTGTTAAACCTTTTCATTTTAAGCATCTTTGTATTTAAGTATGGCAGCTAGGAGACATATTTTCTGCAACAGTAATTAATTTTTCTCCAGTGGTACTCCAGCTCTCGGTATTTACATTGAAACTAATGAGCTACTCAGAACTAATCTCTGTTTTGTTGCTTTGGTTTGCTCAAACAAATAGAATTTATCCAGAGTGATGCACACTGTGATCCACCATTACATGACTGCCACACTCATTTCTGTTACTGATTAAACTCACAACTCAGGAGGACTGAAGGGGAGGATGAGTGGAGAATAGATGGAGAACTGACTGGCACTTTGCAGGAGCCGAACTTCTAATGTAATGAGAGGATTTCACAGTTTGGACAACAAAAGAAGCATTTGCTGATAAACTAAGCGCGTGCTTGACTTTGCACCACTTGTGTGTACTGGAAATTTTTTTGCCGGTTTGCATATTGCATCTATGAATGCCGTTGTATAAACAGGTAACTGGGTGGAGGGGGGAGGGGGCAGCAGCGACTCCACAACCTCTGCACCTTCCCTCCCTCCTCCTTATTTATTTGTCTGTATTAGTTAGCTCCTTCTCAGCACTTAAAATTAATGTCATCCAGCACAAAATAGAGGCTGAAAGCTAAAATTCAGCACTTTCTCAGCAGCCTGGTTATTTATCAAGCTAACAAGGAGAAGATGCATCCCGTTTCAGCCGGGCCCAGGAAATATGTGCCATTAAAGCCCAGAGCTAGTGTTTGAAAGCCAGGGAATAAAAGTGAGGGTGTCAGGGAGAGGGGATGGACGGCATCGCCAGCAATATGGATGCAGAGAGAGCACCAGACACATTTATATAAAGGACAATAGATACGCTCAGTTTGAAGCATGAGAGTGCGCACTCTGTATGTGCTCCATGTGTGCATAAGAAGTGCTGATTTGCTGATGGCTATAAAAGACGATCCTTTAGGGGAAACAGAAGACATAGTTTGGAGCTTTGAATAAATCATGTGCTGCCAGAGTGAGCATAGTGCTAATTTTCTCTTTAGGAGAAGTGTGTTGAAACACGTCCCGAGGACTGTTGGTATTGTGCCCTGTTAACATCTCTGTGGCATCAGTAGCTAACGCCTGAGTGTTGGAATTCAATTAGACACTGGGTGCAATGCTAAGCAGCTAGCACCGGGCAGTCACCGCAGGGAAGAGAGAGAGAGGAGAGGCTGGTGATGGTGGTGGAGGGGGGGAGAGGAAAGGTTTGTGTGTGAGGAAAAGGAGGCTGCGGGCTGGAGGAAGGCCCTGGGCTGCTGGCTGCGGTGATTCAGGGGAATACATTTTTATCGCACTAACCTCCGGCTCATCGCAGGCTCCTCTCTCAATCATGCTGTGAACACACAGTCACAACCTGAGGACAACGGTGGCTCGGAGGCTCAGGCACAAACACACACAGCGATAACAGCTTTACAACTAATTATGTTGGAATAAAACAACACAATCTGGGCTTAAAGAGCTGAAATAAGGGAGAGAATTTTTTTTTTTGTATTAACATAAGTTAAAAAGAAAAGCTGGTTGATGTTTAGAGGTTTGGCTCAGGGGGGTGGGGGGGGGGTGAAGCTTTCTGCTCAAGTATCATCTCTTTTCTTGCTTAAAAGTGGAAAAAAAAAAACACACAGCACATTTTCAAAAACAATCCACACCTAAACACAGCAGTTACACTTGTGTGTCTTGACAAGTGCTGAGAGAGAAATTTTCTGCCTTTTTCTTGTATTTTGGAACACAGTCCTACTTGGTTCCTCTCTTTTAGACTACAGGCCTCATAATGAGCAATGCTTTCTGTTCACATCCTCCCTGTCACTGGGATTTTTTCCGGACACAGAGATGACGTCTGTGTCACCGCTGAAACTCTAGCAGTGTAATGAGTTTCCCAATGTTCATCTGTAGCGGTTATATATATATCCCAGGTAGTGAGGGAAGTGAAGTATGTCACTATATACGCGGGTTGAGCGAAATCCTGCTCGCTGCGACACACAAAAGAGTTGCACAGGGTTGGATAAGTGGCAGCTCGATGTTTGAAGCTATGTGGGCAATACTTTGATTTACTTTAGTTGATTTTAATCCCCTCAAATAATGTCATTTAATTCTGCTTCAGTTTTAGGAATCGTGACGCTTATTTGTTTATTCTAAAAGCGAACAGTCACATTAACAGGATTATTGTCTTATAAGCTGAAGAAGGCAGCTCACTGGGATGAAAGATTAACAAAAAGTCGTATGGATATGTGGCTGTGAGTAATTCAGAGTTATGCATCATCTTACTGAAGCTTGCAGGTTTTACATACATACATCTTTTCATACATTTAAATATACATGCATCCTCTCTTCCCGCCGCAAACACACACTTTGACACGTCTGCGTGTGTGTGTGCGCATGTGTCCTTCCTCCTCTGCCGTGTCTACAAAAACCTGACCTGCCTGCTGTCAGCCACAGAGGCACCTTGCTTCTTTGCGCCTCCTCCTCCTCCCCCCACCCGAGTGGCCAACTCACCCCGTCACCATGAGGGGAAGACGAGTCGTGTGGAGGAGGAGGAGAAGAGATGACGGTGGATAACAGGATGGAAGAAGAAAAAGCTGGGGTTGAGCTGGGACGGTGGGGGGGGGGGGGGGGGGGGGGGGGGGGGGCGGTGGTACAAGAGGAGAGAAGGCGGAGGCCTGGTGGGTGGGTGGAGGCTCTGGAGCTTCTTCTAATGTGCCCTCTCCACTCCCCTGCCTGTGACCTCAGCGCATCTGACAGCCAGAAAGTGCTGAAGCACGCAGGTGTCCTAATGCTGCAGCCACACACATGTGAACACAAACACGTGTCTCTCTCTCTCTCTCTTTCTCACACACACACACACACACACACACGCAGATGCAGGAGTCCTACCTTAGCAAGCTGCATTCTGTCAGTTTTTAACCCCTTCAGCACCTGTCTCCATGCTGTTTCAGTATTGCCACAGAAACTGTGCGTTCCTTCTATTTTCAGCTGTCCCAAAGTCAAAGAAAGGACTGCGGTGACGTACACGTTCAAAGCAAAGCAAGCATGTGCTGCACAATGCTGAGCACATGAGGAAAGTAGAGTAGTCTGTCTGCTGCACGGTAAAATTAGCCAATGCTGATGCTGTCGTTTTTCTCTGTCCAGCCTTTGACTGTGCAGGGTAAAACCTGAAGTGTCCAGAGATTGTCCTGTCCTGCATGTGTCTGTGTGAGAGGGCGGGAGAAGGGAGGGGGGGGGGGTTAGTGTTAGAGAGTTGTATTACAGTGGTGATGAGTCGCCTGGCTGCAAGTCTGATACCTCAGCAGCACCCAGCATTGACCAGGCCTTTAAATAAAGCCTTCGATCTTCCAGCAGGAGGGAAGGTCACCGCCTGCCTCTGGTTACCCTGCCTGTCTGTCTGTCTGCATCCACGGCCAGGAGCCCTCCTGCCATCCAGTCCTCATTCCCTTCTCATCCGTCTGTCCCCTCAGCCTGACGTCTGCATTCACATCCAGCTGCAGTCCTTTTCCTAATCCCAGGACTCCTGCGCTAACTTTGGCTTGCTCCCCTGGTTCCATTATTCCTTCTCTAGCCTGCTGTTCTTCATCACTTGCCTCAGTCATCGGCTTTTCTATTACAACTGGAAATTCCAGATTACACAAAAAATAGCTTTCACTCTCCCTTTTCCACTCCATCAATCCCACCGTTCATCCATCTGTGTGTCAGCCACAGATAAAAATAAGATCCGGAGCCGGTCTCCGCAGAGACAGCAGGGAGAACGAGGGAAGTCAGGAGGTCAGGAAGGAGGTGAAAGGTTTAGGCCTCATCCCATGAGCACTGAGAATGTCACCCCCCCCCCCCCCCCCTCCCATCATTCAAGCAGCATTGTCAGATGCAAAATGCTGCAAACAGTTTAAAATGGAAAAAAAAAAAGAAAGGAACTTATGATTAAAACAAAAATGGTTGGTGAGAATAGGATAAATAATCATAACAGTGATACTACCAGTGGAGGCTTCTCTTCCCTCAGTGAGATCCTCCTCTTTAAAGGGAATCAACACAAAAAGGTTGTTTTTTTTATTTCTCTCGCTGGTACAGTCGCTGTCTGATGCATTTTGCAAGTGTAGTTTATGGAAATGTGCAGATTTTCTGTTTAATCCACTAAACATGAAACAAAACCTAAAAAAAGAAAGACTGGAAATTTTATATTTACCTCCAAAATCAGATGGAACACCACTTTGACATTCACTGTGACTAAAGTTTAGAGAGATTAACAATCATCCAGAAGTTCTAGAAAGCGCTGAGTGAAATACGTCCATTATCCGCTGTGGCATCCAAACCAGTTTGCAACCTTTCTTCTCGTTCTTATACGTTACATTTTCATTTCCGTCTGAATTAAATGTCTGTCAAGTGGAGACGAGTAGGAACTGCTGGAAAAAGGCCTTTGAAAACAGAAATAATATATATACAAATTTAATACAAGCTTCTATTAAATGCTGTACGTACTGAGCATGAACACACTCTTCTTCTCTGCAGCACATGAGGTTGTCAGACTTCTTCAGCTCTGAACTGGGACGTAAACTTTCTCAGATTTTACTTCACAGCAGTATTAATGATAATTATCAAACCTTTTTTTATTTTTTTTGGTGGAGGTGTGTGAAAGAACAGAAGGACTTACCTCAGACTCCATGTTGGCGGGAACCAGGAGAACACAGCTCTCTATCACAGATGGAGGAATTTTCTTGACGTCCTGCAAATAACAGAATAGTTTTAGAAGATGGCAGAAAAATGCAGCTGTGAGTTTCACTTTGAACACTTATAAATAGATATTTGCTTTAAAAACTGGCAGCGGCAGTGAAAGAAAGTGCTGAAGAGAGCAAAGATGAAGTCTAATTATAAGGCGCAAAGGTACATTCTGCTCTCTCAGAAAACCATAAATCTTTAATTGATTAAAGAATGACTGGTATTGACATTTTCCATGATTTTATGATACAAATTTTCACTGCATAATAAAGACCTTTAAAATTATTATAATATAATGCAGACATGTCTGATAATGTAGAATAGGCAGAACAACGGCTGAATATGCAGAGCCAAACAAACCTTCAGATCAAAAACACAAAAAATGGCATTTAATTGATCCGATGTAAAAAATAAACAAAACAAAATAAACAGACCAGTAAGATTTGTTTAGTATTTCTGTCAATTCTCAAACACAGTTTGTGTATCCCATTTTCAATGAAATGAAGAAGTGTGGACTCAAACACATCTAATGTTTATCTTTTTTTTTACAAGTAAAAACAATTAAATGCAAAATTGAAATAAACCTCAGATGATCAGAATTAAAAGGTACAATTTTAGTCTCAAGACAATTAGATTTAAAGTGCATCCTAGTGTGTGTAATGACAATATGATCATCAGTATTATGAATAAATATTTCCACATTTCCATTCGTCAGAATGAGAGCAGGGCAATCTTAGATTTCTCTGCTGAACGAAAGCACATGAAGATAAAATGAAAACATGCCAGGGACGAGTCGAAAACGATACAACCTAAAAACAGTCAATCATTTTCTTTTCACTATTTTAACAGTCAGAATTGCAGCAAAAGCTGTGCTGAAGGCTGTTAATGCCACTCAATCCATGTTGGAGCAACAATGAAAACCATTCATTTCCCTGTAATCCGATTCACACTGGCGCCAACTGGACTCTGACCCATCAAGCCACATAGGAGCTCCCAGTGACAGACCTGCGGCACAGAGAGGGCTGTTGTCGCCTGCAACTGCACCAAACTGTCCACATGACACACTGCCACATGTCTACACTTGTTGTTCCAGCCTCACATCAAGGAAACTGCTCATACGGACGCAAACATAGAATTTAACACACATTTATGTGTTCTCTTACACGCTCGAGTGCACAGACTTACACTTTGTGTGTTAATAACCTGAACAAACAGTAAGAGACGTTCACGTGCAGAAGGCTGCGACGTGGCAGGGGTGTGTCGGGTCAAGGCCTTTCCCAGATACAAATGAAGGGGAGAGGATGGACTTTGGAAGAGCTGAACAACACGGTGGGTCACCTTGCCTGGGAAAGAGATCAATGTCTGTTTGACTGGCTGAGGGAGAGGCTGACTGCGGTAGAAGGGTAAATCACCTCTCGCTTCATTGAGATGCAGGTAAAACACACAGGGGTCGGGCTTGGCTCCAGCTCCACCCTGCATAACACAAACTCATATGCGGGTAGACTTTAACACACACACACAGGCACACATCCACGGTCGTATAATATAGTCAGTCGTCAAACACCCCCACATTTGCTGAGATCCAAAACACACCACTCCACTGCCTGTGTGCCCGGAAACTCAACTCACTGCTGAAAACATCAACACACCAGCTGTTTATCTAACACTGAGAATACTGCGATCTCCTTTAATGACATCAAAATGAACTTTCATGTTTTGCCCTTCACTGATGCATTCGGACCAGGCGTCTTTCACATGCAGATGCAGTGTGGTGTGTGTGTGTGCACGCACGTTTCCATAAAGCAGTCTCAACACAACAGACTCAGACAATCACAATTCCCCCTCGATGTTCATGCGTCTGCTTGCAAAAAAAAAAAAAAAAACATCATGTAAAGGCCAATAAGATACATCTAGAGTCTGAGGCCCGAGCGCCGTCTGCAGCTGCAGTATTCTAAGCACATGCACAGCCGTGACAGGACGGGACAAGTTAAATTATTAGGGTTTCAAATGAATGACATAACTCAGGACAGTACAAGGGGATGAGGAGGGAGAGGAGCTCTGCCACTGCCGGTCTGGATGATGGACGGACCACAGAGGAACATAAATGGAGCTGATTTAAATCACTTTAAATGTAAATGTTTATCGCGCCGAGTGATGCAGATGCAGATTGAGTGGAGGAGATTGAAATTGTTTCCGCTTTTGAATTTGAATTTGTTTTTTAACCCTTTAGGGGTTTGATGTGGAAAGAAAGCATCTGAAAGCGCACAAAATACCAATATGTCACTCCAATGGTTCAACAAAACGTTCCTAATATGTCATTATATTGTTTTTATATATATATATATATATATATATATATATATATATGTGTATAGCACCTGTATATCAGTAATAATCATACAGTTGAATCTGGTGTATTTACATATTTTGCAGATAGGAGTTCTTTTCCAGGCGGTGTCTTTATGAATTTTCTAGATGTTATGTAAAAATTACCTGCTCATTTAAAGAACTAGTTGCTACGTAAGAATGCAGTTTTGTCATTTTTTTCATAATATATTTATTTATATTGATCTAAGATTAACTGTATGAATATTCAACCGTCATATAAAAGAATAACTCGTTGATCCAGGTGTAATACCTTCGCTCAAAGCACATTTACATCCCTCCACCTCAAGGTCGAAAGGCAGAGCTGGTTGGTTATGAAGCATCCACACACAGATATACTCTAAAGACAACACACATCCTTTGTCCGAGTAATTCTGAAACATTAAAGCCAAGTACATGACGATGATTCAAATGTCAATACTGATAAATTTCAAAGTGATTTCCCATAGTTGACCTGAAACAGAGAGTCCAATATTGTGACAGCAGACAACTACATTATCTTTAATAACCTAATCATTGGACAGGCTGCAAATGATCACAGCTCACAAGTCAATATGCTGGAGCAGAGAATAGAATTACAGTTCATACTGATGAGATTAATAATGCGGCGTGTCCGTACTCTGCGTGTGCACGCTTCATCACGCTGTGCAAATGAATGAGAGGAAGCAAGAAGTCAGTGAAAGACGTGGCAACTCTGGCTGGGTGCTGAGAGAAGAGGAGGAGGAAGCCCCGAAATGTTGTTTCCTGTGTCTTCTGTCCTCCTTCAACACAGGAAGTGAATACGCTGAATCTTCCAGCCCCTCGGTGTGTCTAGAAGTCAAAACACACACCGGCTAAAACGCATCCTACACGATTTCCACGGCACCCACAATGATCAGCAATTTTCCACTTGATCCTTCTTCAATGACGGAGCACAAACACTAGAAACCCACAAAACAGGACACAACACTGAGCTCCTGTCCACCACATGAGAAACACAAATTGAATTCCCAGTAAGACTGACCTGAGCAAAATCCAGAGAGAACTCAACTGATCCTATCGGCCTCACAGAAGAAAGAGGTGACATGAGAGAACTATAGTGTCTCCAGTTCTAGGGTTATAACACAAATGTAATTAAATAGCTCACTATATTGACCTAATCAGATAGGAGGGCCATAAATTAGTGGACACATGCTCACTAAAAGGCCCTCTCCTCTCAGCTAGGATGCATCTCTGATGTTTATCATTTGAAAGGAGCAGGACGGCAGCCAGCATCTCCCTGCCTCTTGCTGTCTCTCACTCCCTTTTAATCACAGAGAAAATCATTCCTTTAGGCAGGAGAGGCTCCTGCTCTCCTCTCTTGTTCCTCCTCTCAGCTCTCGTGGCAGCCACGCATGGCAGGTGGGCGTGTGTGTGTGTGTGTGTGTGTGTGTGTGTGTGTGTGTGTGTGTGTGTGAGGCAATGCTGCACAGGTGAGACACAGAATGAATCCAGTCTGCTCAGTTTTCACCTCTGAACTTTCCATGACCATCACACACCTTTTTGCAAATGCATCACACACACACACACACACACACACACACACACACACACATACAAATCATGCAAGTATTTGATTGGTACTTATTGGGTTCTGCTCTGAGATAAAAAAAAACAAACTTATTTTTCTCCTACACACACACGCACACACACACGTTACCACAAAGATTTCCAGCCTCATGCATTGTGGCTGTGACCTTGCACGCAGCTCAACACGGACTCCTGCAGCTTTTATCTCAACGTGCTGCTCTTTCTGATGCACAAAGGAGAAAAACTCTGCAGGCCACATTCAGCAGCCTGCAGGACCTGCCAGTCCACACTACACCAAATTACTGCCACTGTTTCCACTAGCTTCTATCTGATAAATTCCCGAAATCATTTCAATTATTTTAATGTATACCTGAGTGCATGTCGTGTCATGACACGCCAGAAAAAAAAACACGCAAATTAGCTCCATTTTTAACCTCATAAAACCATATTTTCCAAATACGGCGGAATTTCAATCTTTGTCATTTTTCTACTTTTATTTTACGTAATTTAAAATTACAAATCATGTCTTAATATTATTTATTCGTCCGCAGAGAAAACCTTTTGTCATGAAGAGCTTAAGGGAGATGTCTGTTTTAAACGAAAGCTCCCAGAAAAACTGTGTTCAACAGGTGGAAAAGGTACAAGTTTCCTCCAAAATCATTAACGCGATCTTTCTGGGAGAATTGCAGTGAAATATGACAGCGACAAACACAACATAAAGGAGTTTAAAAAAAAAAAAAGAAAGAAAGAAAGAGAAAACTGCTGTGGCATGCTTTTCTGAGTAATTTATAGAAAAGAATTTCATTTTTTTGTGCCTTTATTACGCAACAAATGAATGCCGACATTTTTATTTCTATTGATCCAAATGTAACAAATGTGTTCACTGAAATTATTCGGTTTGTAAAAATAGAAATGTAATGAAAGTGATCAAATTAAAATAAACCTTTACCTCATCATGTGCTGAACTGATATCTTGGATCTCTCATTACGCGATTTGCACTCATCATTTTCGCTGTATATGAAACTATTTAGTTTCATTGTCATTCAGATGCAACGCTGAAGTGTGTGTTGTCGCCTCAACAACACAGTGACAAACATGCAAAATTAAACAGAACAAAAATGAACATGATCAGAAGAATATATACGTTTCCTTGCATGAAGATTTATTGATGAATGCGGCATCAATTAATCTTTTTTTTTTTTTTTTTTTTTTTTAGCTGAGCAGGACCTCTGCTTAGAGATTCTTCTGCATTTTTCTTGAGCAGAAATTCAGAGCAACACAAAGGAGGAAAGTCAGCATTCTGCAACATCGGAAACACATTAAACTTTAACTTCCAAACAGCGCCGTTTCTTTACAGAAGACCCAAAAAGGTTCTGCGAAAACTCACGTTTCTCAAATGAAAGGAAAACATATAAGCTGCTTCTGAAAAACAGATGTTTTGTTGCAATTTTGCGCGACAAAACAGCCCGTGATCCTTATTCACTTCTCTACCTGAGGCATGATCTCTTTCTGCTTTAGGGTTAGTCCCACTTGTTGATCGCAGTGAGCTGGTTAGTCTTATTTGGTCAGGGGGAAAGTCTATCATATAAAACTGATGTTGTTCAGCTGCTGTGCTTTCACTGTAGGCCTTTACTATAAATCAATACTGTGTACAAAGTTTTTTTTAGACCCATTTTCCCCACGTGGCTCCACTAGAAACCAAAATGTTAAGTGGATCATGGTTGCGATGAACTTTGATGAGAATAAGGTGACGCGTAAGTTCGCATCTTTTTCCAAATGAATCCAGAAAATGATGAAGAGAAACAATGATGGCTCAATACAACAATTAACTTTACACACGTTCACACAAATGAAAAAAAGCAAATTAAAAGACAATCAGTGCATGGCCAGCATGCATGGCTTCACATAACTCTGTTTGACATCAGCTTCAAACTTCTGCTGCAGCAGTTTGGATGCTTTTCCACAATACAGATGAGTGGTGGGAAAATTAGATCATTTAGATAAAAATGATTCAACTTAAAACAAATAAACAAACAAAAATAATCCATCCACACCCCCTAAGGCAGCTGAGCCTGAAGATTTCATTAGGAGAAGAAAATAAATTTAGTTCGACGGGAGGAGGATGGAGGCGCAGAAAGACCAGAGACGATCTTTGCAGCAAGATGCTCATTATGTTCATGCGGTGTGTCTGAGGTCAAACATCATAAAGTTACAGAAAAACTGAAAAAAATGTCGATGGGAACTTTGTTCAGAGTCCTTTATACAGGTCATGTGTGTTTCTTTAAAGTGATAAAAGGAAAACAAACTGTGAACTTTAAAGCAAAAATCATTTTAAAAAGACAGAAGTTTGTGTCCTGAACTAAATGCAGCGTTAACAGAAGAGCCTGGACAGCTTGCTTTAGCTGCGCAGACTCTAAAAAGTTGTTTTTTTTTTGTTTTTTTTACTCTTTGTTTCTTTGTCTTTCTGTTTTCTAATGAAAACGTTTCAGCGCCGAGACTCACATGAAAAACTCTGGAGATGAAGGGTTGTTGTCGCTGCTGGATCCTCCGTTTTCTCTGAAGCCGGTGCTGATCAGCTTCTCGTATTTCTCCTTGTAGACGTCCCTCTCCCTGGCCAGCCGGGAGATCTCCTGCTTGAGGTGGTCCACCTGCTGCATGAGTTGCGTCTTCTCTCCCTCCAGGACGTGCCGCTGCTGGACCCGCTTGTACCGACAGGACTGGGCATAACCTCTGTTCTTTAGCGTCCTCCTCTTCTGTTTCAGTCGGATCACCTCCTCCTTGCTGACCCCTCGCAGCTGCCGGTTCAGTTCCCGCACCGACATGGTCACCAGCTGCTCGTCCGAGAACCGCTCCTCCAAGCGCAGGTGCTGGTGGTTCCCCCCCGCGCCGACGCCGGACTGGGACCCGGACGAGGGATGGTGTGCCCCTGTGTGGTGGTGGTGGTGATGGTGGTGGTGGTGGTGAGGAGTCCCGTTCTGGGCTGCGGCTGCAGCGATAACCGCGGACACCACGGCGGCCGCTGATCCCATCTCCTCCCCGGCCATCGCGCCTCCTGGCCCGGCTGCGCCGCCGAACTGCTGCCCTCTGGCATAGCCATCGAAGGTCTGGAGCTGGTGACTGCTGCTGATCAGCGCCTCTACGGCGTCCTCTGGGCTAAAGCCCAGAGCTTCGGGGTTCAACTGCTGTTGGTACCCGGTCATCCAGTAGAAATCCTCCAAGTGCGCCTTCTGTTCGCTCCCTGATCCCGGACTGGGCGCCGAGAAGCTTGGAGAGGGGGGAACCGAGCTGCAAGGCGTGCTCATCGGGGTGGAAGACAGGGATCCCCCGGCGACCAGGCGGCTGCACTGGTTGATGCTGCGATCGGGCTCCACCGGCTCCTTTTTCACTTCAAACTTCATCAGATCGAAGTCATTAACATATTCCATGGCCAGGGGACTGGTGGGCAGGTCGGAGTTGCTCATTGCCAGCTCTGATGCCATCCTCTTGCTGTTGACAGTCCTCCAAAGGGGGTGAGGAGCACCTGTCAAAGTAGGCTGCTGAGACACGCACTGAGCCAGCTTGATTTCTTTATTTATTTTCTTCAAAACCGAAGGAAAAAAAGTGAATTTTTCTCGCACTAATTGCGCAGCGCAGGCTCTGGTTTTGTGAGTCGATAAGTTTTTTGTTTTTTTTCTTCAGCCTGTGTTGCACAGACGCATTGGAGCAGCGCTGTTTCCTCCCTCTCTCCCAGCGTGCGGGTGTCTGAGCGCTGCTCTTTCTCTTTCTACCGTTTAACACTTCATGGCTCCTTTTAGGATTAGTGCGCCAATTTGAGGAGGTTCACGTACGTGTCCCGGGCAAATAGTTGCCTTGTAGTGAATGTGAGAAAAAAAAAAAAAAAAAAAAACTCCACCCAAGGATTGATAGATTTTTTTTTCTAAGGGATCAGTCAGCCGACGAGTTAAAAAGCATTGCTTAGTTTTATAGGCGTCCTGACGTCAGGACTTGAAATATGAAATTGACTGCGACCCAGCCAATCAGCAGCCACCTCATTAGCATAATAGTATAGAAAGCAGAGTTTTTGTTTTTTCTGTTTTTTTTTAAAACCGTGCAAACCCACCAAACAGACTGACAGATTAGGATTAATATTAATCTTTTTCTCACTTTTCATAGAGGAGAGACTAAGGAAACAAGGAAAGGAAAACACATTCTGCGGAATGATGGCAAATATAACCTTTAGATACACTTTTTAAGAAAATAAAATAAAACAGGTTGTCATAATTAAAATGTGAGATCCATATTTTTAATCACAACCAGCTAATGCATATTAAAGCAAAATTGAAATGTCACATTCGCAACTCCTGTTTTTCTTTCCACCTAAACATCATTTACTGACTTTATTAAATCCCAACCCTCACATATATCATCTATGTGGAGAATTATTCATTTTATAGGCAACTTGTTAATTACCGAGTCGGTCTCGAACTCATCATCGTCAAAGCAACAGTCTTTGTTTCTCGTCTCAAGTTCAACTAACTTACAATGAATCGTATTGCATTTTAATTATTTCCTCTAGTGACAAATAGATTGTTTGTAAATTGTTAAAGAAAGAAAGACTGTTTGCGTGGAGGAAGGTGTGTGTGTGTTTGGGAAGGAGCACGGCTCTTGTCCGGCTGAACTGCAGCTTTCTCTTTGCAAACCCAATGTCGCCACCTTTCGGCAGAAATTAAAACTTCACGGGACTCCGAACGAGGGACTGGAAACCCGTTTGCCCCTTTCACGTGTCGCTTGATAATGTAGCAATTTTGCATTAAACCCAAGTCCTTGTCAACAACAAATCCCCTTTTTTCCTGACAGAATACTTTCTAGTGAACGCATCTTCACGTCTCTGCAGTCTCAATCCCACGTATGATAGCAGCTTTAGTGTTTTTTCTGTCTCTCCTGGTGCACATTTCTCATGAGTGGTGGCACATAAGAACAAACAATAAGCAGGGCTATACACACAGGACCGGAGAGTAAATAAGAGCGCTCTCCGTGGAACATGTCACGCGGGGAAGCTTCAGAAAACTACAAAGCCGCCAGCAGATAATCCAACTCCCTGGTGTCCCACCACGAGTAAATATTCTCTTGGTCCCTGTGACTGTTCACGGGGACTTAATGTTAAACAGGAAGGATAAACATCGTGTTTTATTCATTAGAAGACACAACGGAAAACCCCTCTGATGCTTTAGAATAAATATCAGCCAGATGGATGTCTCATATGCTGCTGTTGTGTAGATTTCAGACCAGATTCAACACTAAACTATTTAACTTTTTACTGAAAACTAACAGCAAATGGAAAGTTTTGGTTTTGCTTGACATGTATACTTTAAAAGTGTTTTAACAACCACAATAAGAGCAAATAGTTTTGAATCTCAAACCTTGGTCCTCAGTGCTCCTCCTCACCAAACTTGCAGGTTTTAAATGTCCAGCCTACTCCTGATTCAATGGATTTAACAGTTTGTCAAGTTTGACACAGTGATCCATTCATTTCAGTCAATCTGAGTTTAAGATCCTGACAATAAAGATAAAATAACTGTGAAATTATCAGAGACAAGAGAGTAGGGGGAAAAAAAACATTTTATGTGCAAAATGTCCTGACAAAATAGACCCTATATCCTCTGTTTTGACTCTTTATTTTCCCACCTGTACTGGTTAAGGGAACCATTAAGGGGTCTGTAGCTGAAGCAACAGTGGGGACTACCTGCTGGGAGAGCTCCGCAGCTGCCAAATCTCTTAAACTAGGATTTATCGGCTGTGGAGTTTCAAGGGTTAACAAGCAAAGTATGGAGTCAGTGTTTCAAGTGTGTTACTGAGGACTAACAGTCCCACATGCTCCGCACTTTGTCTCCCCTTGTAGTTCTGTGTAAGCAGAACTTGAATTTTTCTTTGTATTGTTATTATTATACCAAGTATGTTCCCACCCCCCTCTACCCCCCTCAGAGAGTTCAGGCATATCAGAGTATTTATGCTGCAAGATGAGGCCCACCAACATATTGTTAGTGCAGAGGAAGCTAAAAAAAAAAAACACACATTCTGAAATTATAATAACACATCTTAGTAACTTATATTAATATCACATAAATACACTTACAGAGAGAAGTGAAGGATCAACTCTAAGCAAAACTTTTTATGAAGAAAAAACAGCATGAAAGCAGATAAAGAGGACTGAAATCTAGTCTTTGAAACAAAAGGACGTCAACTAGGAGAACAACCTGCATTAACTGATCTTCTGATCTATTGTGACACCACTTTTTTTTGCATTACAAATGCCAATGTTGCAGCCTTTTGTGTATTTAGAGCCTTGCTACGGTGCGCATAAATGAGACGCTGTCTGACCTTTCAGAGTTTAACCCCAGGAGAACACAGATGCATTCTGGGTAAAGGATAACCAGTGCTTCAGGACTTCCTTTTGATTTACTGGTACGGTGACTTTGCTAATTGTTACATCTATTTAAAACCCCCTCATTACAGTATGACTTATGTGCTTGTTGCAGTAGAGCTCACTTTTATTTTCATCATGTTAACCTCTCGTTTACCTCTGTGGTTTAATGAAGTTGCACAAACAGAGGATGTGCGCGCTGTTTGCTTGGGAATAGCGGAAACGGGTCTTCCTACCAGTTGTACAGCTGCATCTGCAGGAGGGGATACCTGTGATGTCTGCTAAATAAATAACATGCAGAAATATCATTTATATAAGTCAAGCCTGACATAAATACCAGGCTATATGAAATATAACTGCAATGTTTTGAATAAGAAAGAGTTCAAAGAAAAAAAAGACCTATTAAAGCTTGTTTTATGCATTTGCAAGATATGCATTTTATAACCCCACTCACACAATTAAAGATCCAGAGCATGCCAAAAATAGCAAAAGTCATTTCCATATTTAACAGACAGTAACTTAAATAAAATGGCAGGAACTAAAGGATTTCTGTATTACTAAGATTATGCCTTATAATCATCCATTACATTCCCAATGGGAGGTAGGCTTCATTTTCATCCTCAATCCCTGTTTAATGCCGTATATTAAACTCTGGTGGCACTCCAAATGGAGGACAACCAGACGAGTGGGCTCAGTGGGCTCGTCTGAGACACATTTAATTAGACGGATAGAAAATGAAATGTTTCGTGAGGTCTTAACTAACCATTGTATCTTTTGTAATAGAACGAGGAGCCATGAGAGGCTTTTACGAGGAGCTTGGAGAAGAGCAGCGCACCTCCATTTGCAAGAGTTTTATTGGGCGAAATAAAAGAAAGTATAATCAGGTAACAAGCTTCCACATCATGGAAACAGAGTGCTGTGTTTGGAAAGTGTTAAATTTGACGACGGCTCTGGTTGCAGTGTCTTCTCGGTCAGATTTTTTTGCTTTTTTAGGCTTAAGCATTTATTTTGTTTGGGGGAAAAGTTGTAGCTCTGATCTGTAAACTATTGTTTTTTTGTGGGACTTTAAAATGCTAAAGATAAGCCTATTGTTGACCAGAAATTGTGTCATGTATAATCATTACTTCCCATCTCAGCAGACACACACTCACAGCAGAGCATGTCTAAAATATTATATATATAAATATATATTATAATTATTCCTTTTGGCAGACTTTTGCTTTAAGAGAACAGAGCAAAAATGGCAGCAATAACAAAACATGTCTTGAACTTGAAACTAGACAGATTTCACAAAAGCAAAACTCGAGCAAATAAGATTATGATGGAAACAATTTGCTGCATTTACTTTGAAAAGCAGGTTGCAACACCCTCTCAGTGCCTGTCAGATGGATGCTTCAACCTGCTAATTGGCCACAATAAGCAGACTTGCACTTGTCAGACTTTCTTTTTTTTTTTTTACATCTGGTTATTGTCTTTCACAGCGGGTGGACATCACAGGCATCATCCGAGCAGTCTCATCTGGTTCTGAGTAACACCAGAGATGCTTCTTTAAAAGTACTCCCGTCTAAAGTGGCAGATTTTCTGTGACGTACAGCAAAAGAAAAAAGATCATCGTGGATTGAAACACTTAGTGTTTGTAAATGTAATCATGTTTGAGCGCAAACACACCAAAATTAAGTGTGAATGTTTAGTTGGTGAGCTTAACGTCTCTCATTAGACACACACTGCTACATTATTGGCCTCATTAAGTATCCCCACAGTGCAGCATGTGGAGGAGCAGGTAGAGGAAGGCAGCACTCACAGAAGAAGTTGCTTTTGCACTACACATTAGATACGTGTTTTCCCCTGAAAATGCTTTTATAACAGTCAAGCATTGAGACAGACATGTAGATGCAACTCTGGTGTTTCTGGTCATTTACCACCTTCTATTTCTGAACACACACACACACACACACACACACACAGTATTTACTTGTCTGGCGTCCAGTATCCACATGGAAGAATGATTCATGTTGCAGTTGGAGGTTATGAGTTGTTATTGATGTAGCTGGTATGTGTAGCGGTTATTAATGTGACTCATATGCATACAGAGTTTCTGCATTAGTCAGACTCCAAATGTACAGTCTGTGAGACCACACACCACCACCCCAACTGATCTGATCTGGCTTAATTATCTAATAACATGTGATTATTTATTAATTTATTTATTGATTTATTTATATTTGGTAAATACAACAAATTGCCTGAAAAAATAAATAAGGAAATAAACAAGCAAACAAAAAAACAAACCAACAACAACAACAACAAAAAAAATCCACTATATGTTACATAAAACTTTCCAATTGGTGAAATTTGCACAATACTGTACAACAAAAGTTACTGGATTTTTTTTTTATTTTTTATGAATGCATGAAAATGAATTGAAGATCATGGAGGACACAAATGTTAAAAATCTAAATTTGAAAAAAGAAAAAATGTTGAACACAATTTGAAAGTCTTTCAACCCTTTGTTTTGTCATTAAATGGGCATAAATTCATTTTCAAAAATCTATGTAAAGTCACATAACAATTTACTCTTCCCGCACGTGAAAAATCTTAAAAAAAAAAAAAAAATTGAGCCTGTTTAAAAATAGAAATGAGAAAATGAGAATGAGTAAAAAAGATGGGATGAGTTCATTTTAAAAACTCCTATGAATTTGTTCACATATTAGAGTAAACATTTGATTTCTTTTATCAATCGATTTTCCGTTGTCATATTCCTTCACTTTGTTTTACATTAAACTGCACAACTGCTTCAAAAGGGTACATCTTACATGTTCATAGTGCTAAAACAACACAATTCTGTTTTTCCTTGCAAACTTTAACATGCTTATATTTCACATGATATTAAACAGCAACAAAACTGATCTTGCACTGCTGACACAACGTTCAAAAATACTTATGATGCGGTAGCAGAACATATGTGGTTGTATTACACTACGGTATGCAAAGAGAAGAGAGCCGAGTTTGACTTCCATAAGACCCAATAATTTAGAAAAAGTTTCACTTTTCTTTTTTACTGTCAGTCACAGGGCAGTTGGCACAAAGAAAGCGTTTTTCTCTTAATATAAATATGATTTGGTTAGGACAGGAGTGGGCGACTACGGTCCTTGGAAGCTACAGTCTTGCAAGTGGAAGCTTCCCTGCTGCAACACACCTGACTCAAATCAACGGGTAGGTAGCAGATTTGTGCAGTTTGATGTTAATCTCTGCACAGGTCTGATAATAAAGTCTGATGTGTGTCAGGTGCGTTGCAGCAGGGATAGTCCAAACATTTGCAGGACTTCGGGTCTCCAGGACCACGCCTGAGTTTGGAGATTTAAAAACAAAACAAACAAACAAACAAAAAAAAAAAACAGGCTTATATATTTATAAATGCATGGTTAGGGTTGGACTTCAGGTGTCTTTCACACAGTGTAACTAATCTATTCTTTACGCCATGCAAGTGAGGCAAACATAGGGATAAATAATGATTATTCTGAGGACATAAAATGTGTATAAGAAAGTCTTGTGGCATTATAGCTATAATAACAGGATTAATTAATTATTAAGCAAACTGCTTCAGCCAACTCCACAAAGTGAAAGAACAGAAGCCCAACCAGTTGGTTGTTTCCGCTTTGTACTGACATACAGACAACAAGTCTTTGTGAGTTTCTTCATTGATTTCTCTACTCATGTCCCAGATGTCCTCACAGACAAAAGTGGAAAAAAACACACACACAGACACCTCAGTCTGCATTACCAAAGCCTTTCCACACAAGCTTTCATTCCTCTGGAGACACTAAAAGATTCAGTCAAAGAAAAGAGAAAATAAGAAATCAGGATGAGAATATAAATACCTCTGTGTGTGGCGTGATTAATGCAAATATTAACTTTACCCTCCCTGTGATAATCCTCTCATCTGTTTCTCAGAAATTGAAGAATCATTTGCCCAGTAAAGCGGAGGAGTGTGTGAGGGAGCAGACAAACTAAAGGCACATTTCTCTGCATTATTCTACGCTCTGTCAAAGAGGAGGGTGCAGAGACAATGCAGCCTACAGAACACCACGGCCTCAAACAACAATCCTTTTTATCTCCACTAGATTAATGCCAGGAGACAAATGCACTTCCACCGTGATGCCGGCTCCTCCAGGGGAGAGCAAAGGAGGAGAAGGAAAGGGAGAGAAGCCGATTGTCACTGGACTGTGGGATGAGGGAAGAGCGATGATGAACAAGCTTCGTGTAACTGGTGGACTTTCGATGATGGCAATATTGAGTGTGGAAATGAGATGTTTTTCAGATGTGGTTTTGAGGGAGAGACGTGAGGAGCAAAGAGCAGGAGGCGGCTTGTGAAAATTTTAATCTGGCTGCTAAATGGAGGGTTTTGACAGATCGTGTCTGTCTGGAGACACGTCCTCTCCTTCATCGCCTCGCTGCAAACTCTGACTGAGCTCAGAAACAGTCACAATTAACACCTCATGGTGACGAGCGGAAAACCTCTGAAGAGACTCCAACTAAAACATCCTCAGAGCGACACATAATTTGAGGCAAAAAAGGAGGTTATGACAGCAAGAAGGAACGAGTTGTAGAAGAGAGGAAAGTATCTTTAAGCTTTTCCTAAAAACGCACAAACAGACTTAGTAAGAGTTAGTCATGGTTCTTTGCGCACTCACAGTAGATTTGGATGCTTACATAGGAGCAGAGACACCCTTCCTGTTGCTTATCCGCTTCCTGAGCCTCAATTTGTATTGAAATCCCTCACAGGCAATTATCCATATGCGAATGGTGTACTTACTCTGAGCTTATATAAGTTTCTTTCTCGGTAAGCCGCACCATTTTCATTTTAAAACTCTGATTACAATTTCAGAGTTTATTCCTATGAGAAAATGGGGAAAAAAAAGGTGCTCAAAGTTAACGCGGGGCATAAAATCCTGCTGGACCTCTCTCTGACTGTATAATTTGAAAGATTGAATAATCTTTCCCTGGCATGATGTTGAAAATCCCTTTGCAGGGAGAGAGATGTGGGCGGCAGTTGGCATCTATGTGGTGAGGAAGACATATTGTTGAGTAAAGTGTTGGCAGGCAGGCAGGAGGAACCCCTCACCACTGCACTCCTCCCCTCCTCACCCACCACTAAGGCTGTCAGGAGTGTCATATATCTGGGGGATATCTGAGGGCGAGGGAGATCGCGGCCCAATTACGGGCTGATAACTAATCAATAGGTCGCTTATTTCTACAGCAGGAAGTAAAGGAATGGGCCCCTGGGACACGTAGTTCAGATTACTCTCCCCTCAGCATGGGACAGCCACTAATGATGAGACAGAAAGAAGTGAAGTGAGGCAGACAGAGGGAGGAATTACAAGACGAAGGAAAAAAAAAAAAACACAGACTTGGGTGGAGCTGAAGAATCGCAAAATACAGACGTAATGAGGAAGAGAGCGATGGAGACAGTTTGTTGTATACAAAAGCCAGTTTGTTGTACCAAACATATGATTTCCAGAATATTCAGACTGGAGCTCTTATCCATTTACTGACACATAGATGAAAGAACTGACTGGCCCAAATTACCACCAACAAGCAGTAGCAGGTCTCAGAT
>NC_136620.1:33256810-33313183 GCF_933228915.1 Telmatherina bonti | reverse complement strand
AAAAGTCTGGCAGCAGAGTTCTGCACAATTTGAAGCTTATTTAGAGTCGTCTTATTTATGTAAGTGAAAACAGAGTTACAGTAATCAATGCGACTCGAGATGAAAGCATGGATGATCATTTCAAGATCTGATTTTGACAACAACCTCCTTACTTTAGAGATGTTTCTTAGATGATAGAAACTGTTTTTGGTCAGTTGTCGGGTGTGACTCTCCAAAGACATGGCCTGATCAAACACAACCCCAAGGTTTCTGAGACTGGTTTTCACAGACGGTCCCAGAGCACCAAGATAGTTTTTGATCATAGGTATCTTTTTATCAGGGGCAATGATCAGAGTTTCTGTTTTGTTAGAATTTATCTGAAGGTAATTTGAGGAGAGCCAGTTTTTAATGCAGGACACACATTCTAACAACATAGATAAAAAATAAAACTCTGAATCATTGAAGGAACAGTACAACTGAATATCATCAGCGTAAAAGTGATAAGATACATTTTCAAAACCACAAATAAGTCGGCCAAGAGGCAATAAGTACAAAAGAAACAAAACAGGTCCCAGGACAGAACCTTGGGCCACTCCACACAACAGTTTAGACACATGAGACATTATATTGTTTACCGCAACATTAAAGGTTCTACCTTTTATGTATGAGGAGAACCACTGAAGAACAGTCCCAGAAAAACCCATCTCTGATTTAAGTCGATCAATCAATAAGTCATGGTCTACTGTGTCAAAGGCAGACGTTAAATCTAGTAAAACCAAAACTGTGTAGCGACCAGAGTCAGCGGCCATCATCACATCATTTGAAACTCTCAATAAGGCAGTTTCAGTAGAGTGCTTTTTGCGGAAACCTGACTGAAATTTGTCGTAAGAATCATTTTCTTCCAAAAATGTAGTTAGCTGTTCAGCCACTACTTTCTCTAAGATCTTAGAAAGGAAAGGAAGTTTTGATATGGGCCTATAATTTCTTGGTTCCGCAGGATCTAGATTTGTTTTTTTAAGGATGGGATTTACCACTGCATGTTTGAAGTAGTTGGGGACTGAGCCAGATTCCAATGAAAGATTGATCAATTTAACAACCCAAGGACCAACTACATCAAAAACCTTCACAAACAAAGATGTCGGTAGAATGTCTGCCAGACTTGAGGAAGGTTTCATCTTGTCCACTAAAGCCTTCACATTCTGCAGGCTGACAGGAGTGAACGAGGACCATATCCGAACACTATTTGACACAGGGCATAAGTTATTTAAAGAAGGACTGATGCTGGCCCTAATGTCTTTCACTTTGGACACAAAGAAGTTTAAAAAATTATTGCAATCCTCCTGTGTATACACTGGAACATGTGGAGATGAAGGCACAAGAAGGTTTTCAATAGTATCAAACAGGACTTTAGGGTTTTTCTTATTACATGACACTAGATTTGAGAAGTAAGATGACCGAGCTACTTTTATCATTTCATTTAGCTCCGACATCATTTCTTTAAGATTGAGTCTATGCACCTCTAATTTTGTGGCTTTCCACAAACGCTCCACTTTCCGACAGCTTCTTTTAAAGTTACAAATAGCCTCACTCATCCATGGACAGGGCTTTTTATGCACAAGAGTGCTTTTAGAGGGGGCAACTGTGTCCAAAACAGTTAAGCAGTGACTATTGAAATTTGTCACATAAGTTTCCACATCGTCACACATTGCAAATGAAGAAAAATCAAAAGAAGCAGAGAAATGACTAATGGCTGCTTCATTAAGAACGCGTCTCTGGATGTTTACATTAGAGTCATTTGGCACCAATGAAAAAGACAGGTTAAAAAGGATACAGCAGTGGTCACTTATTTGAAAATCCTCAATACTTAGTTCATCAATCTTTAATCCATAAGAAAAAACCAAATCTAACGAATGGCCTTTTTGATGTGTAGGTCCAGAAATGTGCTGTGTAAAATTAAACATGTCCATAAGTGCTAACAGTTCAGACGCCATTGGACACGATGGGTTATCAACGTGGAGATTGAAGTCCCCAAGAATTAAAACGCTTTCCAATTTCATGACAGATGATAAGAAGTCACTGAACTCATCTAGAAATGGACGAGCAGGACCAGGAGGACGGTATACTAAAACACAATAAAAAGAGTGTGTGTTTCCAACCTTACACATCTGAAGCTCAAAGGAGTCGTATGCGTTCGTGTTCATCAGACTGCAGCAAAAGGAGTCCCTGTAGACAAAAGCAAGTCCTCCTCCACGGCGCGCGAGCCGAGGCGTCCCAAACACGGAGCAATCCGGGGGGCACAGCTCCTTTAGATGAAAGTACTCATTTTCTCGCTGCCAAGTTTCCGTGATGCACATTATATCCAAATTCTCCTTAATGAAAAGGTCACTCAGAGTAAAAGTTTTGTTCGCAATCGAGCGAGCGTTGAGCAAGCCAAACCTGATGGCCCGCGTTCCTGTTGCGCTCCATCCCAGGGCCTGCCCCGCAGACTGGATGGCGGAATCCGCTCGACAGGGAACCGGACACAAGACACGGTCGCGACGAGCAGGCTTACGGGCGTTCCGTGCTGGAAATATCTGGTCGGAGGTGCTCCATATCGGCGATGACGCACTGGCCCCGTCTTGTTCCGTATCGCAGACTGGAATTGGTCTCAGGCACCGCTCACTCCCAGCACCGAAACCACTCAGATAGGCGATAGGATTTCGGGATCGCCACTTCTTTAGCCGGGTCTGGACACCGGCCCTGGAGCCCCGTTTCCTTCTCCTGCCCCGCCGTCTGGATAGCAACAGATACTCGGTCGATGACGTGGAGCACTCCAGTTTTGGAGGTAAAAACTCAGTGTATCTTTCCCAGGTAACACAAAAGTTCTCCATTTGTCCCTTGATGCGGAACAACGTGTGTCTGTCATATTGAATAGCAGCCAAGACATAGCTACTATTTGACAGGGTTGACACAGCAAAAAATGTCACAAGATAAATTACCAAAATGCGTGAAAACAGACAGGTAGCAGACGCGCTGCCTAGCACTGGCGCCATCTTCCCCAATATATAGATAGATAGATAGATAGACAGATATAGACATAGATATAGACATCGATACAGATATAGATATTATTCTTAAGGAAGCTTAGATCTTTCAACATCTGGACCAAGATGTTGCATATCTTCTATAAGTCTGTTGTGGAGAGTGCCGTCAGCTTTGCAGCATCTGCCGGGGTGGTAGCATCACAACCAGAGACTTGAAGAGAATCAACAAACTGATCAAGAAAGCTGGTCTGTACCTGGAGTAACTCTGGAGCTGCTGCAGCTGATTGTCCAAAGAAGAAAGCTGCACAAGCTGATGAAGATGATGGAGGATTCTTCACACCCTCTCCACAACACAGTGATGAAACAACAAAGTTTGTTCAGTGAGAGGCTTCTTCAGGTCCGATGTAAGACTGAAAGATACAGAAGATCATTCCTGCCAGCAGCCATCAGCCTCCGGAACAAGACCTCCTCAAATTAATTATTATTATATACTACAATATTGAATTTCCACTTTGGGGATTAATAAAGTATTTTTCATTTCATATATATGTGTGACATGTGACATGTGATGTCCACACTGATGTCTGTAACTGTATGCAATCTTTAAAGGAGCTTCACATTTATTTTACAAGCCAGTTTGCCAAAATTTTCTGTAAAACAGGTGTAGAAAATTGTATATGTATATTAGCATTATTAAGATGCACAAATATGTATGCATTTGCTAAACTGTCTTTCTCATATTTCTTTTGTTATTGCCCCAACTTTATTGATGAGAAGTATATAAAAATGAATACTGTGCCAGCCCCTCAGAACATCACTCATTGTACTCTGTTTATCTCAGAAAGTCATCTGCCCTTTCCTTTTCTTCCTCTCCATTCCCATCTCCCCTCCTCTTGTCACTTTGCAGGAATAAATCTGTTTTCAAACATAATGGAGCCCTCCAGGGGGGAGGGGCCTCAGTTTAGTATGTGCTTCTCTGATTGGTTGCTCAGCCCGGTGTCGTATATGATGATAAATCTGGCCCAGGTGTCACCTACTCTGCAGCAGGTGAGGATTGATGGGATACAGGAGGACTATCCATCATTCTGGGCAGGTGGCACGCTATCGGAATTTGGGAAATCTGTTCCCAATCAGGGTCCTGCGGTGCTCAACGGGGTTCGCAACGCTGTTTGGGAGGTGTTACTGGAAATCAATGGCAAGCACTCAAGGTCAATGTACTGTTAGAAAACTCCTTAAGCTCTGACGGATAGACCCCTCTACTCTTTCTCTACCTTACTTGCTCCCTCACTTCCTCCACCGGTGAATGCGAGGAGACACTGACATCTTCTATCCTCTGCTGCCCTGTTAAAGAAAAGGTAGTTTTCAGGTGGATGTCATAGTGGCTGTCTGGAGTAATTTGCAACGTAGCCCTTCTCTAGGTAGAGCCAGCAAGTGCCAATCTGGGGCCGAGGCTGGGACTGAGGCCGGGGCCGGGAAGTATCGGAGATCTAATAAAAGCCCAGAGCGCCTGCCTGGCTCCTTATTCTTATAGATTACCTGTAAGTCACCTTGTCTCTGCTACTGTAAGGGGTTGGGAGTTAAGCTGCATAAAGGCAGACATTCACCCTCACCTCCTTGGCTGGCTGAAAGTCAATTCAAACTGCAGATCAGAGGATGGAGAAAGTTTGTTACAGATCTACTGCAAGCCAGTGATTTAGCTCCTGATCCAATTGTGGCTTTAGTTGCAGCACAAAGCAGTGACTTGGACACCTTAAACAGAGTTAAATCATTGCCTGTCCAGATCTCTGCGTGTAACTCATGGGATAAGTGGAGTGACGGCTAAAACAAAAGATAAAAGCAAAACAAATATGGAATGGCCAGATGCAGAACAAATGGTTAACAGTCTATAGGGAAGCAACTAATGATGAATATATCATTTAGATATGCATCAACACAGAAACATCTAAGGGCACATTCACATCAGCCTTTTCATTCGAATCCTAGTCTGTTTGCTTGGAAAGTCCACTTCGTTTGGGGAGCTGTGAATGTGCCAAATGAATTCTGATTTGGACCAAAGATGTGGACTCAGTCCCCCTACATAAGCGGGTCTAGGCTTGTTTCAAGTGGACCAAATATAGGAAGCGAACTACAAAAAAAAGTCCCTTCCTGCATTTGGCATAGCATTGCATTGTGGGTAAAGTCTGCCTCGTCTGTTGTTCATACTGTATCCATTGTTGTAGTATATTTCTGCAGTATACCTGCTTAAGACAAAATAAAAACCCAAAACAGTGATAGTTTCATCTCCATGTTTGACTCACAACAAAGTTTTCTTCTTCATGCGGGTCTTGTCCTCTCTTTTCCTCAATACTAGTGCCATCTTTGGTGAGAATGGAGATATATTATTCTAATGGTTTGGCTCGTTTGACCAAAGTGCACTGCGAATGCGATCTCGCTCCACACGGATACACCCCCCCACAACTCAGCTGAGTCTCCAATTGGACAGAGTCTAGCGGACTATTCTGATGTGTACGCACTTTAAATGTTTGCAGAAATCCAACCAACCCTAAACTTGAGCATGCTAGATCACCAAAATTTGTTGACACTAATAGCCAAAGAAACATCTGCTTGTCAACACGCAGACATCACACAGACCTTGTGACGGTCAGTAAAATCCTTTCACTACCATTATTTACTTTTCACTACCTTTCATTACCATAATTCTGTTTCTTTTTTGTTGTTGATTGTGTTATTGTACCCGTTTTTATGTACAGCACTTTGTGATTTTATCTGTGAAAAGCGCTTTATAAATAAACTTTACTTACTTACTTACTTACCATTACTACAACAAAGTAATCACCAGGTTACTTTGCAATGCAAAGCAAACAAATGTATCTTGATGAAGATCATTCAACAAAGAACATGTTCAAAGGATTATCAAGAACTTTAGAACCTAAGATTTATTTGCAATTCAGTGTGCAATTACCAAGATACATAATGCAATTATTTGACAGAAGGACATTCATCACTGGTGTATCCTGAATACAGATGTAGTAAAAGCTAAAAAAAAAAAAAATTAATCAAATGTAAGTCTTCTGTTTTGATCCTAATGTTTAAAGTAACTACTCTCCAACTATAGAGTAGTAGTTACTTTCTAACCATAAAACCAGGTGCTTCGGACTTCTTTTGTGAGCACAGTAGCATTTATTATGTACACTCTTGGAGGTGTCATTGTCCTGCAGCATTCCATGGCTGAGGAACCTCATTTCACAACTTTTTTTTTTCCTGTCATGGGGCATCAATTTACTGAAGCATTTCAGTTTATGGCACTATGTCACATGCTGGGTTTTAACACACTGGCCGTTTGAAATGCACACCATGGCTGATTTTCAAAAGATATGGCAACAGGACATTTTTGGAGAAAGCAAGAAAACGAATTTGACAAGTGACAGAACAAGAGCAAAGACAACAGTCTACGCTGGACTGACCTTTGGTTTCTTGAAAGAGATCAAAGGAGAAAAAGGATGAAAGGCAGAAGGTGAATCATCTGCTTAAGTTGAACAAGGTTTTACATTTTCTACATAAACTAGTTGTAAAATCAGGAATTAATTAAAGTAATTGACCAATAATTCCTTAAAGATGCATTACATTACTTTCCGACCTTAAAACTCTGTGTCCCAGACTCTTTTGATGGCACAGTGATATCTATTATGTGCATTTCTTCCGAGAAGCACCCTAATGCCGAGAAACTGCAGCAGACAATTTTTTCTTCTGATATAGCATGTGATGTAACAGAATTTTGCTTTGTGCACCACATCCCATGCTTACAAGTGGAAACACACACACTATATTTAAAAGTTCAATGTGGCCGATTCAACAAAGTAATGCAACAAGACGTTACCAAAAGATGAGAGGTAACTAAAGAGAGAAAGGGACAGAGCAAAAGATAAGCTAATAATAGGATATGGCTGTGATTTGCTGAATGGAGGGAGCTTACAGTACAGCAAGAGATGGCTGCCAAAAGGATGTCACTGAGAAAAACCTAAAAATGTATGTAGTGCATTTTTAAATTATGGTATGTATCACTATGATATATAGTAATAATCACTTTTGTTTCTTAAAAAAAAAAAAAAAAAAAAAAAAAAAAAAAAGATCAAAATAGAACATTTCAGTTGAGAAAAATCTATTAAAGAATAAAGAAATTTGCCTCAAAAGTTAAAGGGGTGCTATTATGGTATTTGGAGTTTTCTGAGCTTTCTACAGTGTTACAGTGTTGAATGCTCATCAGACATGTGAACGGCACTGTTTTTTTTTATCACCTAAACCCATGTTTGAGTTTGAGTTTGAGTTCCAGCACTCTCTCCGTTCGGTTTCCATGGCAACGAAAAACGCGTCGTTTTAGAGAGTTTTTTTCTACTTGGAAATCCTTGTGATGCCAGTGTTCAGTGATTGGTTACCTTCTACTGGTTAACAAGGGCATGTACAAATACATCAGGCAGGTGGAAAACGTCAGATGAAGTTATTTCCAATGATGGCTGGTGAGTTGACCAAAGAGAGACATCCTGCTGCATTCGTTGCTGTGGGTTGCTGTTTTCTACTTCGTTTTCAGGGTCTGATTCAGGTTCCAACATGTAGGGCTGTATGCTATGTGTTGACATTGTATTTTGTTGTTTTGTTGAGTTCTTATTAGCCTAATCCTTCTGTTTATGAGATGTTACAATGACGCCGAAAGCAGGTGCGGTGCGCGCTCCCGATGTAGTGCAGTGGCGGGAGGCGGGGCTTAATGCGGAAGAGTCTCAATCCACTCGTTTTGCCCACAGGCTGATCTGACAGCCTACGGAGAGGGTCGGTCTGAAGTACATAAAACGATTTGTGACAATAACTCAATCAATCCCAGCCCTTCTGGGCTCAGAAATAAAAATAAATTAGCCTAAAATGCACATAATAGTTCCACTTTAAATATTTTTACAAGTTTGAGATTTTCATAGATGAAGAATGAAGCACCTTTTACTTTATTCAAACAAGTGTACAGAATACAAAAGAAGAACCATTATTGTGTTTTATATTGAATGACACGGAAGCCTGCCAAAAAAGACATGGTGCCATGTCCTAATGGGACTAGAAGTCTAGGACTTGCCCTCTTGCATCATATCCAAACAAATAGCACAAAACAAGCAATACAAAGCAGCCAACATTCAGAAAAACCCCAGAGTCCACGTTTTAATACTTATGTTAAAGTCATATAAAAATCAAGCAGATGATGTGTCTCAGGAATTATCAGAAAAAATTGTAAGTCTGCCATTTCAAATCGCCGAGACTCTTATTCCAGAACAATTGTGGTTTTATTTGTTTAAAGCTTGAGAGAGTTCATAAAGAACTTCCTCTGAGTAATGGTTCAGTCACACTCCTCCCACCACAATAGTAAGGTAGCCAAACTTGGAACAGTTTCTGGGCGCTGTAAGGCAATGAATGACAGTAATAGTTTTTATAGAACAGTCTGTGACCAACAGTGTCAAAAGCTTTGTTTGTGTCTAGGAAAACTATGTTGTTTGATAAATTCATACAACCCAACCCAATCCATTTTATTTATAAAGCACATTTTTAAAAGCAGAATGTCGCTGAAGTGCTGCACAAAGTCGAATATCACAAAATAAAAATAATAATGTCGTTAAAAATAATAAAAACAGGTAAAACATTTAAAAATAAATAAATACACAATAAAATAATTAAAAGAAAAATAAAACACATAAAAGACACAGAGGACCACACAACTCACACAGTGTTAAAGGCCAGAAAATAAAAGTGTGCCTTTAGACGAGACCTAAAGCACTCCACCGTGGGGGCAGCTTGGACCTGGAGGGGCAGAGCATTCCAGAGTCTAACCCCTCTGTATTTTTCTCTCGGACCTAAGAGTTGTAAGACCCATAAAATAGGTCTATAATTTACAAATATGTTGTGCTTCTTCAGTCTTGTAAAAATTTTAAATTTGCATGTTTTTATTTTTTGTGTTATTTGCTTTTTTTTTGTAAAGTCATTTTAAGACTGAATTGTGTTAATCAATAAAGCATTGACCAGGTGTACTTTTACACTTGTCCACCCCCACCTTTGTCCTCCCACACCCACCGACTATCTGTCTCGTTACGTTCATCCCATTACCTGTGTGGAGGTCAGGTGCAGTGAAGGTTAGAGACCTAACCAACTACGTCCATGTTCCTTTGCACTCTTAGCTTATATCTTTGTCTTTTACCTTTTACCTTTTGCACTTATTCTTCTCTTTATCATCTTTCAGTTGTAGAGAACATTTCATTTGTCAGTCTTGTATGTCCAAGTCCTTCTTACCTTTACCTCTACTAGTCTTCCCATTGCACATTAGTCGCTCTGCCCCTCTATCCCAAGGTGACCCCCGCCTCCCAATCCCCACTATCGGTCAGACTTGGGCCCTATTAATCCTACTTCATTTTTTCTGCCTTTCCCCTCCACTTTGGGAGGAATTTATGACAGTACCTTAAATGCTAATGGAGTCTAATCTGTGGAAAGCTTCGCTCTTTTCTAAAGACTCCTATCACTCTTTGTGCCACGTGCATACAATGAGTCCACACATATAAGGAAAGAACCAGACTGGTATTAAGAGAAGGTTCTCTCAGAGAATAGACAGCACATGTCCATTCAAATATATTTCCAACCAAGAAATCATGTCCTCTTTGTGGAAGGGTGAAAATAAGATTTTTTTTGTCAAAATGCCCAAGGTCTAAAAGATGAATCCTCTATCAGAGTTCGGCGGCTCAGGGAAGGAGTCACTGTAGTGAACCGGAGAGATTAATTTTGACTTGGTTTACTTTACTGTGACAGAGTGTGTGTCAGTCCCACTGTATGCCTGGCTTCTTCTGTCTGTGACAGTAACAATTAACTTGAAAACTCCTCAAGAATGTTTAGCCTCACTCAAGGATGAAACGTGTAAAAAATAAGTGCTTCCTTTTGAAGAGAAAAAAAAAAAGTGTTTATAAGAGAGAGGATAAAACTGGACAATTTTCTGCCTCACTAGTTTATTTAATGCAGGGGTAAAATAATGCACATTTTAAATGGATGTAATTACTAGTTATCACTGGCAGTTACTCCAAGTCACTTTGTGCTAGAACTGAAAGAAGGGAACAGTGGTTTCTCTTCAACACAGGAAGCTATATACCAAACACACAATGGTTCTTGTGAGGAAAAATCTTTGTGACACTTCAATTCAGAGCCCAGATATTCTCAGTTAGATCAGAAGGATGGATGTACAAAATGAAAACGCAGTAAATCACTATACTGGTGAATAACAGTCACAGGGAAAAACACTTAGGCACTGCTGGAGTAGTAAACATGTACATGCAGTACAACATATGCAGACATTTTATCACAGACCACTGAAAACAATATTTGTTAATCAGCAAAACATTCATCTGCATATTCCACTGTACTAATCTGTTTTAATCCAAATGGCATAATAATGAAGTCCTACTAGCTGCAAAGACCCCATTTCTGCAGGTGATACGTCAAGAAATGAAGTGCTTGTCTATGAACTCATAGACACTCATTATTACATCATTACCTTTCATTATAACTACAGATCTTTGATAAACATGTAATTATTCAACTTAATTTTCTTTAATTAAGCTTAATATTAAATCAAATGACAAAAGAAAGCCATGGTAATCTCTATAAAATGTGTTATTCAATTTTACATCAAATATAAATGACTCTTGCATTGATAGTTGCACCCTAAACATTTCTTTTTAATATTTAGACATTTAGAAAGAATTCTACTGCAAATCTGCCTTTATAATCTACTCGCTATAATTGCATTCATAATATCAATGGAGAAATGTCATATTGGAATCCACTGAGGCATGCGTGTGTGAGTTTGTATGTGTGTGTTTGTGTGCGCGTGTCCACACACATGTTAATTCTGGTCTGGTCACAGGAGTAGGCTACGCTAGAGGAGGCAAAGCTGTGATTGCGTTGAGCGCTGTGCTGCGACCGACAGACTTAATACCGGCCCCACTGGGCTGAGATCAGCTATTAAGATAAAGCAGGCCAACTTAGTTTAATTCCTGGGCAGAATCACGCTGGAACCTGGCCTGCATTTGCATTCATGGGAATTTCATTAAAAGACTAATTTTGGTAAAGATTTAGGTTCTCCTGTTATTTTATTGTCATTTGCATGAATGCATTATGTATGAGAAGCACCGTGACATAAAGCAGTCGAGAAAAATACACACCTTTTATTTCAAGCTGCCTTTTCTTTGTATGAGGGAGACAGAAGTGGGTGCATGATCCAGCATCATGTGCTGGCCATATCTGTCACAAACCCTTCCAGCTGTGCTTTCACTGTGGTCGTGACCTCTTTGAAAATCTCTGTGTGTGGTGCAACTGTTGGTTCATTTATCCAAATATAAACTGAAGCAGGTCATTGACTGATTTTTTGCAGGTCAGAGAAGCATCTAGAATAAAAATGGCTGCTGAGACTTCAGTAAGGCTTCAATAATCAAACCATAATAAAGCTGGTCATCCTACAGTTAAAACACAGTCTGACAGTGAGCTATTGTTTCCCCGAACTGTGGTTACCCATAAGGCAGTTCTATTCTCATAATCACCTCACATAATGGATGATATGGGTCAACGTGGAGGTGGGGTATTTTTCATGCTCACTTTTAGCCAGCCAACCTATTCTTTTATAGAAGCTCTTCATGAAAGAGTTGGAACATCGCTGAATTTCACACTGCTTTTTTCCTCCTGTTTCCACCTTGGTTTGACTTGTTTACCTCAAAATGTCATGAGGAGGTCACACTTCAGGGTCTTTGAAGGGGGAAAAAAAAAAATACTGAAAAGAGGTTGGAGTGGTAAGAAGTCTTTTCAAATTATTTTCCATTGTCCCATAAACTACATCTTTCTCTAAATTAAATTTAATTGGAAACAGGAGAAATAAATTTTAACTCCCTAAAAAGTGCAAGTAAAACAAAATAAACAAAAGAAAAAATAAATAAATAAAAAATAACGAGAGCATACATGAGAAGCAAACTTGTTACATTTTCATACATGTTTTATATAAACCCATTTATTCATAAGTGTGCAATGAATATAAAACACAATAAACCATATGGCATTTTTATTTGTTTTCTAGTGCAGGTTTACAGCAACAAATAAAAGTAAATGTATAGGAGTTTTATGGCTAAGGAAATTACAACAAGACTTTTCACCACAGTGACTGACGACAGTAAATATGACAATCAGCTGGAAAGAAATGCATCCTCAGAACATGACCTGTGCACGCAGCATACCTTCCGTTGCCATATAAAGGATGCCCTTTGTTGATGCTGGGTACCAACAATGCTTAAACTTGTCTAAGTGTTACAATGTTGTCGCCTTTTACACTATTGCTTACCACTACCTAAAGCTGTAACACTGTCACTGGCTTTAGTACAAGTGTTTACAGCACTGTGTGTCCAGGGATCATGAAGTAGACACCCCCACCCCAGTTCCGGCTTCTTCTCCACCACCTTAAACTTTAATGGTGGACAGTTAAATATTAATAAGTGATATCAGTGGGGGCTGCTTTACTGTTTTTGGCAGCAGTACAACATTTACCGGCTTGAACTACTGCTCTGGTTCAGCTCCAAAGAAACCACACAGACACCTACAACACCATGCTCGTTCCTGCACCGCTTATAACAGAGACAGACGTAGACACAGCAATAGACAGCTTTTAAAAACAGTGGCCATGTTTACACAATAGTTTTAATTCCTGTTAAAGTTGGGGTAGGTAATCTTGCTTTTTTTTTTTACTCTGCGTGAAGTGGTTCCTCGTCCTGATCGTAGTCTGTACATTTTGTAATCATGAACAATAAGAAATATAGTTACCCCTCAGTTTACTGTAAATCTGCGCCTGGGGATGGCTGCCGATGGCCCTGGTCTCGGGGGTACTCCTGGCGTGCCTCTTGCCTTTGTGTGGGAAGGGTCACACTGGCATGATCACCTTTTCCGGAACACGTTCCACTCTGCATGTTCTGCATGTGACACAGTCACCGAGTCGTCACGCAGTTTTATTCACTAACAGCAGCTAGTTTTCTCATTTCTGTTTGTTTCTCATTTATATTTAACTTTTTAGATTCATAGTTTAGTTACTATGATCTAAAGTTGGCTTGTATGTGTATGTATATGTGTTAATACTGGCAAGTGCGTATATGTTTGTATGTATGTATGTGTGTGTATGTGTGTGCATAGAGGTGTGTGTGTATATGTATGTATGTGTATATGTATATGTGTACATATGTATATATATGTGTATATATATATATATATATATATTATGTGTGTATACGTGTGTGTATATGTATGTGTATGTATGCGTGTGTATGCGTGTGTATGTGTGTGTATATGTATGTGTGTGCCTGTATGTGTGTATGTATACATCTGTAGGTTGTTTTCTTTCGTTTTGTTTTTGGGTTATTTTGTAGTTGTTGTTTTTTTCTCTCCCTTTTCTCTCCCTTTATCTCTTTCCCTTTTCTTATGAGGTGTTTCTTCTCCTTTCTCTTTCTGACTTTGGTCTGTCCTCTCTGGTCCAGCAGTACAAACTCTACAATTCAAACAACAATACAAAATAAACATAGAAATAAAATAAAAATTCAGAAAGTCAAGGGGATCATTATATCTATAAAGCTTCCCTTGGCAGAGAAAATTTGCTCAGCAGAACACAGCATCCAGACCATCATTCTGCTTGCCTAAATGCTGGACAAGACAAAAAAAAAAAAAAAAAGAGTATTTGTCAGAGCGCGCAACACAGTTGTTTTCATCCTAAAAGCAGTGAGGAAAAGCTAAACCTAAACGAAGTTGTTAATCTGGAAACAATGTCAACACCCAACATAAAGTCTTACACGCTCACGCCCAAATTACACCCCAAAAACAACTCAGCAACCCAGAGCAACGGATGCAACAGGACGAATCTGTTTAGTGAATACTCTTGCTTTCCAGTTTTAGTCCGAAATAAAGTTGTTTGCAGTTTTTCACTACCTTTATATAATTGTACATGTCCCTGTTAACAGGTGTATGTCATGTGGCTAATCACCAGGATGCTTTTAGCATGGTCGTTAGTAGCATCCCTTTATCTACATTTATTGTTACATGAAAATTACAAAACAAAGAGATGAATAATGACACTCAGTGCACAGTATTTCTCAAATGCCAAGGCTTCAATAAAATGCATTACAGTCATTTACATCTACAGTTTTCATAGCTATCTGGTCATTTTTTTTTATATCAATGTTACCTGCTGGTAGCATTAGGAACCAGCAACAAAACCAGCAACGGTTTTTGGGTAATTTGGTTTTACTTACAGCTTGTGTCTCAGGATTGGAAACGTGATGCTTGATTGTAGGATCAGACCCTCCTTTAAGCAAAAGCCTGATAGCAAATCCCCATCATGTTGGTCCTTGTTTATCCAGAAGTCTTCTGTGAAGTGCCGGTCACAAATAAAAACATTGTCACAACGCTATGGCTGGCTCCCAAAACCAAACTCCATCCATTGCTGTCTAGGAGTTGTTTCATTCGGAAATTCGAACAAATGTAGCTTTCCCTCACGGCTGAAGAACCATTTCTTGTGTGATATGTTAGCATTGACAACCCCCAGGTGTCCACCAAAGTTTTAGCCTCTTCCATCTGAGCACAGAAAGTGGGCGTGGTTTTCTTCTCGTGAACGTACGCAACCCAGAGAGGATGACCAATCGCTGAGCCCCCCTCGTCACTGAACTATCGAAGTAGAAAAAAAAAACTCCAAGATCCGATCATTTCCAGCGCCTTAAAAAGTGAATGCAGAGAAAAAACATGAATTTATTTTATTAAAAAATAACTTCGCTGCTTACTTCTCTGATGAGTGTTTAACACTCCAACACTGTAAAAAGCTCCGAAAACTCGAAATAGCTTAAATGGTCCCTTTAAGTTTTCTGTTTTTGACCGGTTTTTGCCAATCTTCTTTTCCTGCTAAATCTTCTTCCTCTTCTGTTTGTTCCAGAACAGGTAATATTCGACAGTGACACACACTCCCTCTAGTATTGCAGTGAAATGAAGTCCATCCCCAAAGGATCTGAACTGCATAGAACACAGACATTTTTATTTACCTTTATTGTTAATGGTTACAATTTTAAACAATTTCTATTCCTGCAAAGAGCATTTTAAAGACATGCTACAGAACTTTTGCCATTTTCCTGTCACGTGTAGTAGGTAGGAAAAATGGCTACAATACTTTGTGTAAACATACCCCCCTATTTTTTTGTTTACAATTGTGAACTATTCTAATAACCATTTCAATGTTCTCACAGTGTTTATACAATGCCATAGTGGGCCTGACAGAGAGGCTTTAGCTACGTGTTTGCATATGTGCAGCTCAGAATAAAACGAGCTCTGGCCTGGACAACACGCTAAACCAGTCTCCTCTCTGTAATCCACAGGTACGACAAAATAAACGTTTAATGTGTTATAATTGATTGGAATTGTCATCCAAACATTAGTTTTGTGGTGTTTAGAAAGTTATGAGATGTGTGTAATTCACGTGGTTACTCTGTTTAACTCTGGAATGTCAGATACACGATGATTAAGTGTAATCAGTCGACAAATAATCTTAATAATTGTAAATACACATTTTTTTTTTTAAATAGGCTGTTGAAACTTTAACCAGCCATAAGAATGTTCTGTGTGTGTGTGTGTGTGTGTGTGTGTGTAAGAACATTTGAATGTTTTGCATGTCTGTTTTTGCGCCCACCGCAATTTTGTTCATCATTGCTGTTTAGTCTGAGCTGACTGCTGCACTGGAAAGACCGTGAAAGAGGGTCTGGTTCCTGTATATTGGGTAATGACCACAGTGATTTATCTTTGTTCGTAAATGTAAAAGTTTTGGGTCATTAGGTATTTAATTTAAGGGTAATTGATATTTATTTCCTTTTGTAAATTTCTTTGTTGTTTTATTTGATTTATAGACATCTATTATTTTGTCCTTGTTTTATCTCTAAAAGTTTTGGTTTCCTTTGTCTTGAGTGATGAACCCATGAGAGATACAAATGTATTTCCTTGTATTCATACGCAGCTCAGAATAAAACCAGCTCTGGCCTGGGCAACACGCTAAACCAGTCTCCTCTCTGTAATCCACAGTACACCGGGCTACACAGTGCTCACTAGCCCGTGTGCCGCTTGCTGCCGGTCCAGATTCCCGAGGTCTGGTGCCGGTAACACACGCACCCCCTGTCGACGACTAATTCAGCATTCATCTTGCATCCTACCTGATCTGTTAGCTTTCTACCAGCTGGCAGAAGACGGTCTTACAATGACTCTTTTTTTGTCCCTTTCTCTCTTTTAATCTACTTGCATTTCTTTGCAGATTCAGCAACATTGTGTGTTCAAAACAGCCAGTTCCTTATTATACTGTGAAACAAAACTCTGCTGCAGCATCACGTCCCAGATGTAAAAGTTGTATAGTGCTGTTTCTCCGACTCTGGAAGCTGCTGGGTAGCAGCGGCTCTAGAAATGCACATGGCAGATGTCATTGTGTCATTGAACAAGTCCGGGATGCAGTTTAAGGTCAGAAAGTTAAGTAATACATCTTTAAATCTTGGCTGTATATAATAATTTTTAGAGTTGGAGTTTTATATATGTGTGTATCTACTTGTAGGTCTTGGTGTTCAGCCTGAAAGAATGCTTTTAGTTGTGTTGCCACGACCCATCTTCACTTCACTCAGGAACACAGGTTTGTCAACAGATACATCCGTTGAATGGAACAAGCACGGACTCCACAGGTCAGCAGACATCACAAGAACTGTCTCCTTGTGCCTGAAGGGTTTCAGGTTTGCATACCTCCACCAAGTTGACTATAAAGCTAGCACTGCAAAAACACAACCTTTTTGTGCCTCAAGGCTGCATTAAAACAGGCCACACTTCAATCACAATTACCTTAATTAAACCCGAAAGTAAAGCTCAGCATTTGCACAATGCTGGAGAAGTCAACAAGGGTTTGAATCAAAAATATCAAGTGTATACTCAAACTTGTTGGGGTTGACTTTATCAGCAGAAATTTAGCAATCCTTTATTTGAGCCTCAGTTTTGTGTGAATATTCCTACAACCCTTTTGTTGCTAAATCATTTTAAACCCCTATATTGTATTCAGTTGTTACAAAGACAAAACATTTCAGAAAACTGATGAAATATTTGAGTAGATGGATAAAAAAAAAAGGGATCAAATTGTTCTGGAACAATGCTGCACAAATTTAGAAGTAAATAAAGTAAATAGAACACAAATGTTCCTCAGCTGAACACGTATTCCCAACGAGTATTTGCCTATTTATGTTTTATCTAAAGAAACGACTCATCCAGCTATAGCGCAGAAGAACGAGTGTCAGCAGTTTTGTTCCGGTGGCGTTCTCTCTCTGTTCTTCTTTTCACCGTTTCTCTCTGTCTCGCTGAGCTCCTTGCCTTATGTTACGCTTTGCATTTCCCTGATGAATCAAACGGGTTAAGGAGTGAAGTGAGCACATACACAGTAATCCTTTATTTGCTTGATGAACATATTTGTTTACTCCAGGGTTCTCACTCTTTGAGGTAATTACATCCTCATATCTCAACCTCTAATTACAGGTTTTGTAGTGCAATCAGGGTCCTCAAAATCACTTGACTAAAAGCTCATTCTGTGAGCTTTCTTGATCATTTCCTGCTTTTCTTGTTTCCTTGTCTTTGTCCTTGTATCCATGTGTGGCGAAGGCCTCTGTACAACTGGTAATTTGGTGAAACTTTGTTGACCAGCAGCTGCTGTATTGAAGCTTCCGGCTTGCAGTTTGTAAGCTTGTTCTCATCCAGAGGTCATTGTGGAGGGGAGCTCAACGGGCCGGCACCGGCCCCTACTGCGCTGCCGAGACGAGAGCAGGAGCGCTGCTAATCTGAGAATTGGGGGGGATTAGGCTGCGCTGTTATTGTCTGTTTGATGAGGGATTAAATTTGGTTAATCCAGACCTTCATATGGGATTCCTCATTTAAGATAGCAGCACAGTTCCATCACACAGCTTACCCACAGTCTCTCACCCTTCGTTCTCATACCAATCAATATTTATTCTGCTCCTTTCCTCCCTGTCTGCCTCTTGTTGTCTCACGTGTCTTTTTGTGTCTACATTTTCACTCATCATTTACCTATGATTGTAATCGTCTGAGCATAATTAACTCTGCCTCTTAAATGTCTTCATTCAAATTCTAAGTCCAGAAAACATAACACAAATCCTGGAATGTAATGATAAAGTTGTAAATTGCACTGGTTAAATGTGTATGACAAACTGGAAATTGGTATGTGGAGTTTGTAATAAAGCAAATATGCTACACATTAATGTTGTGATGGTAGCACAGAAAAAATATTAACGATCTTCCCACATTGATCCATCATCCTTCAGCCAACAAGTAATTTATTCACTATCATGGTAATTTATTTAGACAAGGTCAAAAAAGAAGTAAAAACATGTGTAAATAGGTATTAAGCTAATTACAGTACCAGCATGTATCTAAGTCAACCCAGTTTCTGTTTTGCAAAGAAAAAAAAAAATAAGGAGAAATTTTGTTTCTTATAAGTTTTTCTGGATTGTAAACATGCAGATTCAGCATGAAGACACAGAAGAGTCAGTGCTTTTGCATACTTTTTCAAAGATTGAATATACTGACAATATTTGTCCTGTTCATAACACCAGTTGATGCGAGTGGATAACTTATTTCTCAATCTTAAATATTCATGCTTCAAATGTGATTTTCTCTATATTTCTGTAGGTGTAGCTGCTCTCCGGAGACCACATAAAAGGACAATAACAATATCCTAAGTGCCATTTTGCTGTATCATCAATGTCCCTGCTGATGCATTCAGTTTTATTGTACTTTTCATTCAGTCAATACAAAAAGGAAATGGATTTTAGATAACTCGCTACTTGCCGATACAAAGGCACAACCATAAAAAAATATGATCTAATTGATTCGTAGTGAAAATAAATTTCTGAGTTTTATGCATCTGAGCGGAAGCTGCACAGGAAACAGATGTAGGTATATTTCATAATCTCCCAAAATATGCTTACTCGTGACAAGCAAATAAAGCCACATATGTACATTTAAACAGTTAATAAAACAAAGCCTGTTTAACAATCAGAGCATGTGGGAGGGCAGGAGGAAAGGATGGGTGAAAGTCAGTATATCATCCATTTATATCTGCACAGCAGCTTGTAAAATCCCAAGCATTGTCCTTGCCACACGTGCACTGCTTTCCTTTTGCTGACATCTCCCTCCCTCCCTCCTCCTCCTCCTTCGTTCACTCAGCTCCGACACCATTTAGAACAGTTGGCATCATTAATGGGAGGGATTGCCTCTAAATTGGCAACAATGAAAAGACAAATTATGAGTAGCAGAGTGCTGGAAAGGGAGAGGGTGGGTTGAAAGAAGAGGAGAAGAATTAGAGTATTTGAATAATTTAGCCCCCTGTGGCTGGGATGACAGGGGTGTTATTCTGAAGGAAGGCCCTACTGCTAGAGAAATGAGAGGTTGCACTGAAACGCAAGCATGTGTGTCTGTGTGTGAGTGTGGGCGAAATGCAAGTGTTGCTCATCCTCAGCAGCTCAGTGCGTTTGATTTGGCAAGTATTCTCTCACTTAGCAATCAGACTGGTTATAGAGAGGGTTGGTGTGACATGAGCGTTGTGTGTGTTTTTTTTTCCTCTTTTTGTCAGAAACAGAGAGGCAGCTTGGCATGTCAGCACTACGGTTTTTTTGTTTTGTAAGCTCTGTGCACACTTCTCCAAGCCATTACTCTGTTTACCCCTGAAACTGTACCTACAGCAGACCAGAGTCTCCTTAACTTTAGTGTAACTTTTCTTTAGCATTAATGACAAAAAGGGGGCACTCTGAACAATATTACCCCCCCCCCCCACCATCCCCTTCCCAAATCTGGTGCAATCCATGGAGCATTTGTACACGGCCAGTCAAACAGTTCCTGTCTTCTTAATGTGTGTGAATGTGGGCCGAGTGACAGCTCCGTCCCTCACCTGTCCCCCACAGCGCTATCTAGGGACCCCCTCCCAGGCCTTCTCTGTAGGAAAGAGGGGAGACACCCCAGACACCTCCCCACTCTCAACTCCACTTCTGCCTTTGAACACTTCCTCTACTTCAATGGCAACTTGTCTAGAAAAGCTTCTCCACTCCATTTTCACTAAGAAAGATTTTTCTCTGTCCCAGCTCTCCTCCTCTCTACCTCCTCTCGCTTTCTCTGCTGGCACTTGTAATTATCTTATGCCTGGGAGACAGGTTTTAAGCAGAGGTGTCAGGCCAGGTGCTTCCTGACAGCTGGGGATGATTAGGAGATTTCTGGAGTTCTGTCACTGGTCTCCATGGTGCTCCCCACGGCGACCGCGATGCCTTGTTGTCACAGCAACAATAGCAACTCTTAATTTGTTGACGGGGAGAAATTCATCAAGGCTTAGGTGGCTCTGCAACCCTAAACAACAGGCCCTCTGGGGGGTAGAGGAAGCCGCACCGGGGGATTTGGAAAAAATTTGCAGCCCCTCTTCACTTTGCTCTCTTGTATACACTTCTGCACTCGCTTTCCATTCTTTGCCTTCCCTCTTTTTTTTCTCCTGATGGTCTCTCACTGTTTTTTGTAAAACTGTCTGTCCCACAAACTGACTCCCACCTACAACAACAATACACAGACTGACAGACTTAAATTAGTTCATTAGAGCTCAGCTCGGTGTCCTTGGTATTCCCCCAGAGTCTCTGTGTGTATCTGTTTTCTTGGTTAGGTACATGTTGTAATGAATGTCTGGCAATATGCTGTCAAGTGCACTAACAGCCATATGTGTAACTCCTCGTCTATTATAACCTGTGTTTTGAGACTACAAGAGGCCAGAGACTCTCACACAGACACACAGGCTTCATAAATGTTAGATTGGACTCCCTTTGCTGTGCTAGCGACACTCAGCCTGACAACTGAACCACGAGGTCTCTGGGTTGCAGCCCCAATGCTGAATACATGCACTGCCTGCACATACAGAGACTATATCTGGTAATATTATTCAACATGACTGTTTGAATAAAAGTTTATGAAGATTAAATGGACAGAAAAAGTCATTTTGTGTAACAAAATCCCATATATTAGAGTTATATTTGATAAATATTTAGTGCAAGGACCACACAGTTAGAATGGTTGTATGGTTGAAGCGTTGTTAAAATAACAATACAGAGACACATTTAATGCAATAGAACATATAAGTGGAGGAAAGACAGAACTTTTGAAAAGCGATTATCTGCAGTGAAGCTGAGAGTGTGCAGGTCTGAGGCGCAGCTGGAGGGGAAAAGAGGCTGAATGGTCAAAACTGCACAGAGAGAAAGACACAAAGAAGTCAGAGGGCAGAGTGTGAAAGACAAAATGGAACATTCATAAAGAACTAATTTGTGTCTGTGTGTGTATGAAACAGACCATCACTTAACCCTAATTAAAATTGTGTGTCAGTTTTTTAATGTGTTAGCAGTAATAAATACTAAATTTCACAGCTTTTTTCTTTCAGGATGAAATATACGGAACTTAGTGACACAACAAGACAAAACAAAACAGCTAAAACTGAGAACCAGACTTAAGCTATTCATCTGAATGCAGAATTCAGATGAATAGAAAAGTTTTGTCTCACCTTTTCCGAGGCCGTCCCTTTTCCTCTAGTTTCTTTAGTGGAGGAAAAGAAAACTGGACTGAAAATAGAGAGAGATGTGTACTAATGGAACAATTGGCAAGTACCTCAGATTGTAAGACACACTTTGATCTATGGATGTCACGGGTCATATACAGGGGTGCAAAGCAAATTATTTGCTGCTAAAACAATCTTATTTTAAAAAAGATTAAGCCAAGCTGGTTGGTTGGTTTCTTTCTTTTGGTTAACTGAGCGAATCCAATTCTCCAAACAGAAATATTGCTGTGTAACTCTTCAGGTAAGGACCAGGTAATAAACTGGTATTGACTCTTAAATCTACCTGCTCATGTGATAGCTGTGTCAATTCTCAATGCAACTTTTGCTCTTTCCAAGTTCTGCATCACAACAGATGCACCACACACGCACACACACACACACACACGCACGCACAAACAGCGAACGTGAAAGAGATGGCATGTCCAATTATGCCTAAGTGATCAGTGAGAGAGATTTTCAGTGGAAACACTCCTGAGATGTTTGTATGATGAACTCAGCAGGGTGAAGGCACATGGAAACACACACACACACACACACACACACACACTCACAGTTTGTGGAGGCCCAGGGTGGCGAAGCGAGAAGGTCTAATTGAGGGGAGATAATGAGTGAGTTTGGGCCTCCCCGCTGGCACCAGTGTGGACGCTTTCTCACCTCTCATCATATCTCCATTCAGTGGCAGAGACAAGGTGCTCAACATGCAAAGGAGCCTCCTAGTGATGCAGCCATTGATTTGCCATCATGAAAGGCCTGAAATTAATATTGATTTAAAAACATCCACATGATGAATTTATCATGTACATGGTATGTTGAATACATCTTAAAGACAGAAAAAGAATGAGAGTGATGGGATGGACACAGAGCAAAGCACCAGTTTAGCCTTTTTTTCCCTTTCTTTTGCTGTTTCTCCTCATGGTGACATTTTGAGAGGAAGAGGTACGCTTTGAGAAGTAAAGTGGGAAAAAAAAACAAGTTAAGAGGGAAAGTTAAGTAAAATGCTGATATAGACAGAAGTAGCTTCGTTGTGAGCATTGTTCATACTCTTTCTTGCAAATACAGAAAAGAGGAATACTAGAGGGGAATAGGAGCTAATTAAAACTAAGATCAAAGCCTCCCTCTAAGTGTTTTTCCTCGACACATCCGGGAAAACTCAAAACACTGCTTTTATTTTTCTGCCACCTCAGATATTTCATTTTGGGGGTAAAAAAAGACAAATACTGTGAACTTTCTTTGAGTACATATTGTTAACTAATTATCCCATTCATACTATTAACATGACCTGGTAACAAAAACCAAGTGCAGCAGTCGTGGCTCGTGTGTTGGAATAATCAGCACTCGTCTATGACCCTCCTGCACACACTGTGAACCCTTTTACAACCAAGATCGCCCCAAATCCTGATTTAATATCTCTTCATAAATTATGTTGTCCTAATCCAGTGCCAAGCAATTAAGAATTGAGTCTTCGTCCCCATTAACATTTCAATTAATTTCAAGTGTCATGAATGTGTGTGTGTGTGTGTGTGTGTGTGTGTGTGTGTGCGTGTAGCTCTGGGTACTGATAGATCCCCGTGTAGCTCTGCAAGGATTACACCCCTAATCTACACTGTCACTCTGAATGAGCCCATAGACACACACTGCACTAAGGGGTGTGGGAGCTGTCAGGTCTTGTTATTGCAGATGGTATAGCTTCACACATGCACATATAATGCACGCACGTACACACGCCCCTCACCCACAATGGAGTCTGACACAGTGTACATACTGTACGTATGGCTACTATAAGATTCTCTGTCCTCAGAGAGTTTTTGCTTCATCAGTAACTCCTGGTTACTGTCCCAGATTTGTGATCACGGTAATTTGTCTTTCTAACATTATCAGGTAAGAAAATATAGGTATGAGAACTGCCTGTGTCTATTAGGAGCCTGTGAATCAGTCAGAATGACAATGGTGACATTTTTCACCATCACATCCCAGAAATTTTATGTAGACTCTTGCATTTTTATAAATGGTTCATGAGTCAGTCAGGCTTAACTCATATTGAAAAATTTAAAGACATTTGTCATATAGATTGATTAATTTTTCTAAAATGTGCAGCTGCAATGAAATGTTACTTTATCCATTTTAAGTTGAATTATAAACTGATTTTACTGTGAAATGTTATAAGAGAAAAAGATGTAAGTATAACCTCTTTAAATTTACAGCTGATTGGTAATATTGTATACTGTTTTATTTATGTTTTGTTTTATTTTATTTTTTCACTGTTTTCTTCATAAACAATTTGCAACTGAAATCAAGCAACTTTTTTGCAATGTGTGACAGTCCCAGAAAACACAATAAAATCAAAACCAACAAAGCAGAAATCTTCCTTCAGTTTGCTGATAAAAATATGATTACTTAAAGTTTAAATTTGTGTGACACCTCCTGCCCCTCTTTAAAGGGGCAACTATGTATGCTTTAACACAAACATTAGCCCAATTTGAATAATAATGGATGATTTCTGGGGTCAACATACAGTGCTTGCTGCATTGCATGTTGGTGCTCCAAGGGGGCTTTCCTCCTCAGAAACCAGGCATTGTAACTTTGCAGGAGTGCTCCATCTTTCATGGGATCATGTCACCTGGAGCGCTTTGCTTTATGGCTCCCCCTATGTAAGCACAGAGGACTCGGCTTTGTGCTACTTTTTTCTTCTATTCAAACAAAAGTTTGTCATGGTTGAACAAAGTAAGAAGGTGTCTGAGGAGGTCAGAAAGAGAAAGCAAGAAAGGGATCACTCCAGAGGAAACACAAAAGCCAAACTTGGCAAAGAATTGGCTCATTGGAGTCTGATAAAAGAAAAATGTGGATGCAAACCCAGTTTTTGTTTGCCTCAGTATTATTCAATAAATCAACCAACATTAATTTAGCAAACACTTTCCATACAATAAAAAATGGAGTACAAAGTGCATTGCATTAAAAGCAAAAGAAAGAGAAAAACCTGGAAAGTTAGCTCTTTGGCTCTGTTGCGCAAATGTACCAAAATGTGATGTATTGTAATGTGATGTATCTTTCAGCTAATGTTTATTTAAAACAATAGCAGTAAGTGCCTGATTAGCTGCAGACCATTGCAGTATGTGCCTTGTGTCTTTATTTTGCTGTATAGTAGTGGCTAAATGTAGCTAGCTGAAGCTAATCGGCTACAGACCAAAGCTAACATGACTCCCTAAACATTCCACACAAGTTGAGCTGGTTTGCATTCAATAAATACTTTTTCTAAAATTCATGTAAATATTAAAGAAGTAACAGAACGATTAGCAACTCGCCCGGTTTTATGGTTTTCATCTGCTGTTTTATTGGAAACACCATTATTGTAATGTTCCATAAGGTAAATGCTAATGCTGACATTTTCATAACATTGAGTTATTGACATGAGTTGTGCTAAAGTTATTTCTTCATTTGATACGCGAAACTATAATTTAGAAAAATTGTCTTTAGAGCAGCTTTTGCTTTGTATGAGCGTTTTACTGTTTAATTTTGCGACTGTCATGAGCACTGCAGGAAGTTACAGGCTTAGAGCCTCTAGTGGCTAAAGGTTACACCCATAGACTGTATATAAAGAGGTGGACGGAGTCTCTGTGACGTCACCCATAGGTTCCTGAAGAGCTGAATTGAAGCTCGGTGGACGGTTCCTACCGTCGCCATGTTGGCAGCGTCATGCGCGTTGTCTCGCCCGGAAAATACAAATATGGGCAAAGAGGTGGAGCTGAGAGGGCAGCCGTGAGCGTCATGGCGGATGATTGACATCGAGCGAACTCCGACCTTTCTGTAGCTAAAAGCTAACCGAGCTAACTCCGGGATAATGGGAGCTACCCAGCTAACAGATAGCTAACAGTAAGCGGACTAAAGCTAAGTCACGTTGTTCACCGGCTAAAAACCGCTGTTGTTCTATGTTCTTCTTACTTGAAGCCAGAAATTGGTACCTGTCAATCAAAAGGACACCCGCCTAAATTTGCCAAACTTTGAGATTAAATTACTTTAAAACGGGCGAGTTAGAAAAAAATTCACTCCCCCCACAGTTGTCATGAAGGTAAACCTGACCTATAAACCAAAAAATGGATTTTTGAACCAGGCTGTAAACATGTTTATTTCTGCCGTGAAGTTGGTCTTTTTAACATGGGAGTCTATGGAGATTTGCTCTGTTTTGGAGCCAGCTAGCCCCTAGTGGATGAAGGGGGAACTGCAGTTTTATGCACTTCCGCTTCACTTTTTACCACCGGAGGTTGCCGCTTGGTTACACCTATCCCTTTAAAACTCACAAAAAACAAAGTCTTTTATTAAAGGCTGGCTGTTTGTTTCAGATCAAACTGAACAGATTTTGGGCACTGGGTAGTTTCTCCAGAGCTATGGAAGTCATGATACAAAACAATGTTTTTATCTGAATTATTCTGAAAATTAAACAGATGGAATGGAGTTATCACATAATGAGCAGATGATTATAGGTTAATCCACTAATTTTACATCAGTTTAACAAAATTTCCTGATTAATTCAACATTGATCAATTTGTATAAATGTTTATGTCTTCTCTGAAAATATATACATCTAAATCTATTATCTAGAAGGATTCTGTTCAATAATAAATTACACTAAAAGCACCATCAGTGTGAAGCCCTTGAGTGTGTGTCCTGTAGTTGAATTATTTTACACTATTATCTGCTTTTTTTTCCTTTTTTTTTTTTTCAAAAAGAAGCAGCATCAGTGTTTTAATTCTGCTGCTAGGATACTGTAAATTGCTACAGGTTCAGAATTATTTTTATGCAGTCAAGCCTTTAAAGGATGAAACAGTTTTAGTGATGAAGTGTAGAATGTAAGTTTATTGATCTCACAGCTGAGGAAAGAAACTTAAAATTTAGTGTAGCCATACAACTAAAATTAAAGAACAGTTCTGAGATTTTCGCAAGGCAAAAAAGTGCTGTAACCTTTTCACGTTTTCATATTACAGAATAATATGTAGATGAAACTTGTGAGACCTATCTTATATAAGTATTCAGACCTTCCACTTGGTACTCAGAAACAATGACATCAGGTATTCTTGGAAACCTTTGGCTAAATTTGGTCCAGTTTTCTGAAGACACTCTTTGGTTCTCTAGTTGATATGCTTGAAGTCTTTATGTTTTTTTTAAGCGTAAACCCTCAAACAGATTGCCTAGCACATAATCAGCATACCCTCATGGTTTCTTGCATCTTTCCCTCCCTCCTGACAAGTTACCAGCCCCTCACTTGCAATCCAGCATGTTTGATCATTTGCTACGTTTACATGGGAGTTTTAATTCCTGTTTATTTCCAAAAAAAAAGTTAATTCCACTTTAAACAGATGAAAAATTACCATATAAACACTTAATTCCAAATGCTAATTTCTTTTCGGAACTCAACTTAATTCTGATGTAAGTGGATGGTTTTTTCGCATTTTAATTCCAAACTATTTATTTCTTCTGTCATTAATTCTTCAATTAATGACAATTTAAACAATTTTAACAGTTTAGACAATTTAAACCTTAATTCCACTCTAAGTTAATTCTGGTGGTTCTGCACAAGTTTGTTACCTTGTCCTGTCCCGATGACGCGCGTTGTTTTGGTGGTTTATATTTCTTCTCCTTCTCAGTTGCTGCAAAAAGTGAAGTACTATGCTCGTGCTGAGTTGGTACTTCAAGATTAGAATAAAAATAGCTGCAAAACTGGTACTTATTATTTAGTTTTTACAAGTTACGACTGAAAAGACGATAAGCAGGGAGCCAACTTTCTTTTTTTTTACTTCTTCTTTTAACCCTCTACCTCTTTTTTTTAATTTTTTTATTGAACCATTGAACAACAATTCAAAATTGACATTGTATATTGGATTACAAAAGCGACAGAGACCTTGATAATAACAGTATAATCACAAAGAAGGCACAAAGTCAAAAAACAGAGCACATAAGAAAGATTTGTGAGCAAAATTTAAAAAATAATAATAATAAAAAAAAAGATACATACAAATACATACAAAAAACAAACAAAAACAAACATAGGGAAATAGAATTTGAAAATATGGAGGAAAGAAACTTATCTTTGTAAAACTGTGGAGGACAGATAAGAGATTATTTTTTTATCTGGTTAAGAGAAGAGAGAAAAAAGTCTGTTTCACTCTTAAAAGTAAGGAAAGATACGATAATTTGTTGCCATATTTGTTTGTGAAGAAAAAAATTTAGCTTGCAAGGAAAAAAAAAATAACGACAAGTTCAACAGGGAGCGAACTTTGTTTATTTCCGATATACGTTATACGTTATGTGCCCCCTCTGTCCAATCAGAACCCCTCCTTACCCGCCACTTTAAAGAGGAATTAAATATAGACATGTTTCATGTAAACCTCCATTTGGAATTATTATTTTCATCTAAACTCGTAGGAAAATTCATTCATTCCGAATTATTAATCATGTAACTGTAGCCATTGTACAATTTTAATGCAGTGATGCTGAGTAGCTGGTTTTCTCCAAACATCCATGTTTTTGGAATTATTTTGTATTGTAATCAAACAATAGCATTGTTGTTTCATTTAATAAGCCATTAAGGTGCCTTTGGGGATATTCCCAATTACTCCACTACTTGCTTACCAACCCCCAATTATTCTGTTTGCTGGAGATCCAGACCCGCAAAATCTATTGGTGGTTTTAATCTTTGTATATTTTGGACTGATGGAGGTTGCTGTGCTCATGTGCATTTGTAGGCTTGTGTCCTGACAAACCTCTCTCTGACAGAAGCCTGTCAGTTGTCGTATCTCAGAAGTGTGCATTTATTTATTACGTGTATGAATTCAGTTTGGCTTAGTTAAACTGCATAATTAAGATGGCGACCTGCAAGGATCAGAGACACACAAAGGATAGCCCCCATCTCAAATGTAAGCATGCACTAACTTCTGTACAGGGAAGTCCTTCATTTTCATAAAATTAACAAACTAGTTCATTTTTGCATCATCAATATTTAGAACTATAGACTGATGAAAAATCACATCTTTTCAAGAGGATCTGATGTAGCGAAAGTGGATAACTTGAGGGGTTAAAAACTTTCCACAGTGTATGCAGATAATAACAGTAACTCTTACTAAAAGTTGCTTAGGTCCCATTTAAGTGAAAGCATTAGGTTATGTATATTGGGCTGGTGCTATAAAATCACCATCAATCTATAGGTTTGTAAAGGTCACAGTCATCTCGTGATGCTCTCTGGTCCAACAGGAAGCGACATTATTACCTGTTCCACTCAGGATGGTAAGTGATTGAGTTGTGCTCTAATGTGACACTGTATTGAGTTAGAACCAGACAGGTCACGCCAACCCTTCCCTCCTCATCAGCATCACCACACATTAAAATGACCCTCTCACCCTGATCAATGACCTTAATATACATAGATTTGCATACTAACATAATGGATCTTTACCTTGATCAGGCATGACCAGCACATGGACATTCAGCTGTGTATTAAGCACTTACTTTATCACACACAAGCACGAGTCAGTTCCTTACCATTCATCTTTAGCACAATGGAAAATCCTGATTCTTAAAATTTTTATTTCTTTGTTGCACATTTTAAATTAAAGGGTTTTTGAAAAAGACAAAGGAGACCTGGATCACTGTGGAAGTTTCCTGATGATCTGTTGATGTGTGCTGTCTGTATTTCCAGCAGCATTCCTGCATTTGCTATATATTTTTATGACACAAAGATCTTCTGTGTGGGTGATACAGTTTTGCAGGGTCATTTCATTAGCAGAAGAGATTTTTACTTTGATAGGTTGAAATGCCCTTTATGAGAGCGACAGAAAAAAGTAAGCAGCCCTGCTCCGAATGTTTAAATGTGGCTGGAAAATAATATTTATGTCATGATGTGGTGGTTTGTGTTTTTCCTTAGTTCAGGTTTCCTGTTTTATTTTGTAGTTTTCCTGTTTGGTTCCCTTGTTTGTTGTTTAGCTTTATTGATTTCCTGTTCATTGAGTTCACCTGGTTTTGTTTCAGTTCATTCCGTACACCTGTTTCTTGTTTGATTCCCCAGTGTATTTATACCCCTCAGTTTCATGCCTTGGTTGCTGGATCATTTTGTTGCACTAGTTTGTATGTTGTAGTCCCCGGATACCCTTAGTTAAAATAAATCCCTCCTTAACCTGCATTCCTGGTTGCTCATCTCACCATTTGGGTCCACACCTTCCCCGCTGCCACCCCATAACAATTTAAGTATTGGGTCCAAAGTGAAAGTGGCTTGACTGGTTGCAGGACCTCTTCCTGGAATCACTTATTTGTTTTATTTGAAACATATTTTTCCTGCAGAAAAAAAAAAAAAATTCTTGTTTGTTTATAGTAGTTTAAACAGTAATACTTGCTAGTTTGTTTTTTTCATGTGGTATCAGTGGTTTTATTACAAGAAAAAAAAAGAAAGCTTTCTGGCTCTGGTATCATGTTCATCCAGGGTTTATCTGTACCATATGTCTGCTTTTTTCAATCTTTCTAAATATTTATCTATTCCTTTCTAATCTCACATTAAAAATTGCTCACATTAAAAAAGAGTGACAATGAGAGCGAAAAGTGAAAAATAAAAGCGAAAAGATGGAAAAACTCAATCTTTGCAAAATGTCCTCGTCAGAGTGGGCTTAGTAGGGTCTGTGGCAGTCCATTTATTTATTAGTACGCTAATTAAATAAAACATTCAATATAGTGAAATTAAAGCACTATCTGACATGAGAATGTGTTGCAGGTAAGTGGTGAAAATCTAGCAGCTTACTCAACATGTCACGCATAATCTCTTCTAATTTGTCATCTTTTTTTCTTCAAAACAAGCAACAATTTTCATAAAGGCAAAGAGATCCAGAACGGGCCCTCCAGTCAGCGTTGGTTTCTCACACTGATTTGTTGTAAAATCTAAACAATTAAAGAGATTTACAAGAACTAATGGTTAAATCTGGGACACTGACACACACATTACCACTATTTTTTACCTAATTTAAACATTGAAATTTTGACCATAATGACAGCAGCTCTGAGGCATTATTACACAACTCCAGCACCGCACACAAATAAACACACACACACAGCCTGGATGAAAATTTGGAGTTGTTTACTGCTAACAATGTGTGAAATTTCATTGGATAATTTATGATTAAATGAGCAGGACAGGGCAACAGCGCAGTGTCCTGTCACTCAGCTGATGGTAGATTAGTTGTCTGAGTGGCAGCCATCGAGTGCCATTCTGCACACACGCTAATGCAAACACACACACTTGCAGGTGTCAGCAGGCCGATCTGTGCTGACAGGTCTGGCCACAGGTCTGCCTGCTCCATTGCCTGTCCAGTCTCGCCATCCGTCTCCAGGCCCACTATCAACCACATTACCAAATCCTGAATTCTGGCTGACTGTATTGCAGTTGGTGCCTTGCATACAGACCGTTTCTATGATTGCCTCCGACAAACAGAAGGACAGACAGGTGGAGAGGCTGAATGGCAATTGGATAGATCCATGCCCCCAAGGGCAACTGCAGTCAGTCTGATTAGACTCACTCATAGCTACTTACTCACATACAAGCACACATACACACAGTTACCCTAAATTGACCTGGTATAATTTTGCCCAGCAACCATGTCACTTGCTATGACAAAGTAAAAATCTCCCCCAAAGATATACGGTGAACATAAATAGTAAAACTTCCATGTTGTTAAACTTTCAGGTTTACTGGACACTTGGAGTAAAGAACTATTAGAACAGATTTGGTCCAGATCAGCCAGGAGCATCCTGGTATCATCGTTCACAATGTCGGTGCCAAATGATCAGATTCAAGCTCAATGGGACCGGCTAAAGCTGTGAAGTTTTTTTTATTTCTGTCCTTGAACTGCCCAGAGTTCTGCTGAAGCGGAGGATGTATATAAAGTGGCTGGATGGAGCAACCACATCCAAAACATACAAATAATCTCTTAGAAAATTATATTCCTCTTTTATAATTTGTGATCAACTATTAGGTTGTAACATGTGGTCCTTTTTTTTGAAAGAAACACTGCAGCATATTTGTGCTCTCTTCATTCCTTCTGCTGCATTTGGAACATTTTTGAGATACAAGCTTTTTGAACGTACTAATCAATGCTGTTGTCACCTACATTTTTCTGCTTTCCAATGAATAACTCAATCCTGGAAAATCTGTTCAACATGAATCACAAGAAACTGGAATCACCAGCTGTGGAGATGAAACATAAACTCTTGTAGGAATGACATCTGCAGAATAAATGCTATAGAGATGGACTTTTCATTCATGTGATTTAAAGTGCCATTACACAAGGACACATGAAATTAGCTGGTTTGCTAACTAACCATGATCATTAGGTCTCAAGACACATGTCCACAACCAAAGACTGGATTGACTGGCTTTCATAGCATTTCTCTGTTTTCCACATTCTGAATTTTTTAGAGAGGGGAACAGTTAGCTTGTTACACCCTCCATGTCCTCGAGGCCAAAACAAGAAAAAGATCTTTTTCTTCTGGTCAACTCCACGAGAAGCTCTTCAACAATGCAGAGGGAGGCACCAGTAAGACCCCCCCCAACAGTCAGTGGACACAGTCCCAAGGGTCCAAAGAGCCCAAAAGTACCCCCCACCACATGATCCCCACAGTGACACCCACACTGTCATGATTTGTGCTTTAATCCAGAACAATGAACTGAGCAGTCGACAATGATCTGACAAATGAAACCTAGAACCAAGTAGTATAACTACACAGAAGGAGTAATAAGGAACAGGTGAAATGAATCAGAAAATCAAACCAGGTGAGGTAATGAACAGGAAGCAAACTGGGTTACAATACACAGGAGAGTGAAACTACAAAATAAAACAAATTGACAGGAACAAATGACACCAAAAATTTCAAACTGTAGCACAGACAGTCATCCATCAATCCACACCCCAGTACACTAGTCATGCACCCATGGAACCATGCCTCCCCCCTTCCATCCACCTAAAAATGCCCCCTTCCCACACAACACACACAACACACACACACACACACACACACACACATCTGTGTTTTTATGTGCAATCACCATTTATTTTATATTTATTGACAAACTTCGTCCATGGCAGGGTGGGTTGTGCACCCAGCTGGATGTGTGCGCTCAAATACCACCTGTTGTAATGATTTTTGTACTTTCTAGTCACCTTTTTCAGCTGTTTTATTAAAACTATTTGTTTAACCTGAACAGAATGGCGAAGTCGCACGCCCACCTCAAATCTCCAACCAATCATGCAATACTCCTCAGAGCTCCTCGAGAAGAAAGTTCTGCCAGCCCAATGTGTCCAGAACTGTCTTAAACCACATCTGCGGGAACAAAATGACGTCATTTTCTTCTCAGGGCCTCAAGAACAAGAAAAAGTTCTTGCTTCTTGCAGAGTATGTAGCAGGCTTATAAGAATTTCCTGTCACTTTCTAGCTATGCAACAGCACTGTATCTGAAAAATTATACCTTGTTGTGTGTGCCCTCATATTTTACTTGCTGACATACTACATTTAAAATAAATTAGTTAAAAAAAAGTCCATCTTTCAAGTTCACTAAATTTCTATTTAGTAAATTTTTGCAGATTCTGCACAATTTCAAACTAAATGTAATCATTTTTAAAAAATACGGCATAAAACTTGAGAATGAGGGCTGAATATCTTTAATTCATTGCTAATAAGTCAGGATTTAAGGTCAAAGACTTAAAAAAAATTGGCAGCCTATAATTATTGGCTCATTAGAGCAATGTTGAGAAAAATTATAATTACATTAAATGTCTTATAAAGCTAAAATGACTTTATAGGTTATTGCTAAGTGGAAAGAAAAAAAAAAGGGCGGGGGGGGGCATATACACTGACAGAAAAGCTTCCTCTTCCTCTCTGTAGTTTACATTCCCATGATAGTTTGCACAAACCCCCCCAAGCAAAGCTTTATCCCCAAGCTAACATGCTGAAAAGCCTCTGAGTACCCCAATGATCAAAGTCGCCCATTTGTTTGAACACACTGAGACAGAGTCATTAGAAATGCATATTACACGACAGCTATTGCATATTAACACAATCAGGCAGCCAATTAATCATTAGCTCATCAATATCTCATTTGCATGAAATTATTCTCTTTTAAGAGCCTGTGTCTGAGGTGACGGGGTGAGCTCATCGATAATGCTAATGTCCCTGTGGGCCTGGGAGAGGAATGGGGAAGTGGGGTGAGAGGAGAGGGGGAGACCTTGTTGGAGTGTTCGACTCCCACTTTAAATACCATATGAAGAGAATTAGCATGTACGCCGGCTAGACGAGTTTTAGTTATTTGCATTTAGGAGGAGCTACTTCAGATATGACATGAAATAAATATGGTTAAAACAAACACAGATATACATAGATATGCGTCTCCTACTTGTGCTATTGGCAAGGCCAGAGTAAGTGGAGTGTCTCAAGGTCGCCTAAGGCTCAGGGCTCTTATAGATTGCAGCTATGTTGTGTATGTGCCCTGACCACACCTCAGTGTGTGTCAGTGTGCGTTGGAGAGCTGGTAGATGGAAATGGCAGCACTGGGAGTGATTCTGTCACCCTTCCCTAAAGAGGAAGGTGAGATGTGCCATGCTTGTTATCCATCAACACATTGATTTCTCAGATAGGAAAAGGGAAAGAGGTGGAAATACAAGAAGAAAAGACATCAGAATCACTTGTTTGCCTATTTGCATGTTAATGAAGCAGAGATTCGGATGTACAACATTAAGCTTTGCAAAACATTTCTGTGGACATGATTCTCTGTTTTCAAATGATGGAAATAATCTTTATAATATAAAAAAAAAGTTCAGTTTAATCCACAATCATCACTGATTAACTGGTGCACGCTGCAGAGCAGTGAAAAAACTGTAGAAAAGCTGTTCAGATGACTTTAACAAGGCGTTTCTGTGTCAGTGTCCAGTTTGAAAAGTTTTCAGGTTTGTACTGAGGTTCATTGCAGATGTGGACACAAGTGGCACCAGCATGTTTTATTAAGCACACGTCAACCAATATGACACTTATCTCATCTGATGTGCATAATTTCTATATTATCCCCAAAATGAACTAGAACTATTTAAATTTTTAGATTACCAACATACAGATTTTAGGTTAATTTCAAATTGTGTGGATCAAGCACTATTAATCATCTGGCCTGGACTCTGATCATATTTATTTAGTATTTTAAGCTCTGTGACTTTATATGTAGTTATTATTTAGCACCAGGGATCAATAGAATAATTACATTTTGATTAAGAGCAGGATACAAAGGTAGTTACAATTGTTGTTTAAGTAAAATGCTCAATGTTTCTTTTATTTAGTTCCTGCAGTTAAGGCAGTTTATGTATGTATGTATGTATGTATATATATATATATATATATATATATATATATATATATATATATATATATATATATATATAAAAATATATATGAACAATGGATTAGTCATGCTACCAGTCAAGTGATATGTTTTTTTTTTTAAAATAATTACTGGAGATTATTAATGTTTTTTTCTGGGTCCCTTTTATGTGTATTAGCTGAGAAAAGTTGACAAAAAGGCAAAAACTGATAAGTTTACTTTTTCTTATAAATAAGGGAAAATATGTCATTGAAAACAGATTTCAAACATTGATGACAACACATCTGTTCTGATAGACTGAAGCTCTTCTGGACAAACATATTGACTGGATGGCATAAAATATTTAAAAATCACTGTGAATAAACTCATGATTACCGATGCCAGAGTTTGTAACAAGTACTTTTCCACCTGTACAATTCTGTATACTCTTCTTTTTGCCCTTCTCTCCTCATCCCAGCTCAGCTCATTGAGGTCATACAGGTACTCTTGGCTGATTACCAAACATGAAACGGGTCTCCTAAGTTCAAGACTTTCCATTGATTACCAACCTCCTCCTCTTTCTGCTCAATGTGTTCTCTTCTCAATGTCAGTGCTTCCCACCCATACATGTGTCTCCCATCTCTTCCCCTCCTTACCTGCAACAAAACCTGCCCATGTCACCCATGTTACCCACATCACCTAAAACAACTCCAGAAGCTGCTGCAGTTGAACACAAGTGTTTGTGAGCACATCTCTGCTTGTCTCTATTCAAGTGTTTGTGTTTGAAGATACACTCGGGGTCTAATTAGAACTATTATAGCAGCAAAGGGAGTGGTATAATGGCACATAATGAAAAATGCCAAATTTCCTGTCCTATAAAAGTGAAATTGATTAATGAAAAGCACTTTAAGATAGAAGAGGTAAAGCGTTGTTGGATATAAAAGATGATGTATTAATCCTCTGCCGTTACAGATGGTTCAACCCTCCTGACAACTGCTATTCTGTCGAGACACTGTTAGCATGCATAATTATGCTAATTAAGACCTAATTAAGCACTAATTCTGTAGAGAGTCTCTTTCTTTGGTTGTGATTTAACACGACTCAGCATTTAACACTTCTTAAAGAATTTCACACCCCCTGTGATTCATTTGTAGTCCTTGTTTAATTTTTTTTATGTATGGCATACAAGATGTAGGCCTTCGTACTGGTCAAACAATGATGTAAAAAATGGCAGAGGTTGGGAGAGAAACAGGCCTGGAGCGAGACAGAAAAAAAGAGAGACTTCAGAGCGCTTGCATGGACGCACACATTTAGTGGTAGAAATTAAAATATATGAAATACTGCAGGTTGCAAAAAGTTTGACACAGATGATCAGAGAGAAGTTACATCACTTTTTTTCTACCCAAAGTGTTTTATGACAAGAGGAAACTAACTATAAATGGATGCTCGGCAGGATTTTGAGGTCATTTTACATTTTGGCATTTTTCTCTTGTTTGTGTTTTTATTTTTTACCGAGCGGAATAAAATCTGCAACAGAGCGACAGGACATTGTTATTTTGAGTGACCGACAGATCCAAAGTTGTTACAGCATATTGCGTCAGGGAAGATTGAAAATTGTGTGACAGCAATCTAGTGCGAGTTCACCAGTGACCCTGCGTATGTACGAGCGGTGACTCACTCTGTCATTAAAACAAAGCCATTACAAACTTGGTATGACATCTGTCACCTTAGCCATCATCAGAGGTCAGGACTATTGACCTCTCCTTGTCTTGGTACATGTAACAATCAGACATAACGCAGCTCGCTGACTGGCTGCAGCAGAGGCGGACTCACAACGCTGTTCAGTGTATTTCCAGTCAACAATTAGGCCTTTTTTTCCACAGTTACTGCAAACTGGATGTTGTATTTTTTCAGGAAATACCAAAAAATATGACAATGCAATTTTAGCAAATAAAACATCACATGAAATTACAAATTAATTAATGGCATTCAGTATCATGTATTGTTATATTGTTTTTAGTGGCTAATGGAAGTATTCCAACATTTAAGTAGCTGAATAAAATCCCACTTGATCCCAAAATCACATCAGCCACAGACAGAAAAGTGCTTCAAGAGAGGAAACAGATGCAATGCAGCACAAAGATTTTCTATGTTACCTTAAATCAACGATGGGTTGTAGCTTTGGAGCAGGGGTGTGTGCACATAATGAAGTGTGGCACTAAGTAACTGTGGAGTCCCTGCCAAAGCTTAATTAGAGATTCATCCACTGGAATATATCACTGTTAGTGTGTGTCAACAGGGTGCTATGCATCAGCCACTGGCAGAAAGGGGTTTATGGCTCAAACTGTTGGTGTGTGTGTGTGTGTGTGTAAGAGAGGAAGGAGGTGTGTGTGTGTGTGTGTGTGTGTGTGTGTGTGTGTGTGTGTGTGTTACAAGCCACATCTAGGGCTGTGAAATTAAAGACCAATAATTAATGAGAGGTGTGAAGTTTAGCACCTGTTTCACTCCATTGTTAATGGAGATCTTGGGGGAAATCCTCTGAGTAGGGCCAGTGGGTGACTTCAAGATAAACAAGAGGGTTGAGTATTTATCTAAAGAAGAAAATAAACAAGTGTGGTCCTACATTTTCTCATGATGAGCTGCTGTCATTTAAAAATGAAGAGGCAGATGCATAATGATTGTGCAAACAATAGTGATTGTTTAAAAGAATAATGGAGAAGGAACAATTCAACTCATACAACAATTTGGATGCTTAAAGTCATTCACATCAGCAAAGACTACCAATTATATTAGATTGACTTTTTCTCTCAAGTCAGATTTACCATTTACTTTTTACCATTTTTAAAATGATATAAAAGTGTCTTTATGAGGCAACAGACCTACAACTGTAGTCCAGTTAACCCACTAGTAACTGTCTGAGGGGAATTATGGCAATTTTACTCCCTAAATAGCTAATTCTATAAGATTAATTTTTTTTTTTTTTTTATGGAAAAATAATATGGAAATTTACATGATTCATTTTTGCCTGATTTTGGTTAAATATACTGACAGAGCTGTCAGTAATGCCGAGAAGAGACACTAACACTAAATACCTACGTACATTGCACATTGGCCTGAGTCTGCAGGGCAGCCAGACTTTCATAAGGTTCAGAAGCTGAAAACCATAAATCCCACTTGACAGCTTCCTGCATGTCACTTTGTGGGCAACAGAAAAACACTGAAGTTGCAATAATGGCAGCGATAAATATGTTTTAACATTGTCAATAGTTGACAATTGCATCTCCTACTCAGTGACTGGTTTAAGTCGCTATGTCTGGTTGAAATAGGCCCATGATGATGACAGACAGATGCTGAGCCAACCATCTGGTGCATCTGATCAGTCTTGATAATAAGTGTGGCTCATGTCCATTCTTTCCAGTGACCAGTTAGCATGACTGTCTTTTATCAGCTGCACATTCAAGTAAACACACAGTTATATCTAATGGAATAAAGATGAATTAATAGTTGCAATCTTAGTAACCAAATAGGATATGAATAATTATATCCATCAGCTGCACTGATACCTCCAGTACATTGTGCAGCTGTAGATTCTAGATACTTTTGCAAAGTGTCTCCTCGAAACAGGTGTCCACATTGTTCTGCTCCTCACCGTCTATGTTTGCTTTGTGTCACTGAATGGAGACTGAAACAGGTGCATGTTTGGAGGACATACACAGTCCATGCAGTTACAAATGTTTGGCCTGCTTACAGTCAACCACAGAGAAACCCTGGTTGAGCCTTGCAGCATACACATATTTACACACACACACACACCTTGTGGAGAAGCGGATGTTGAAAGTAGGACTTTCCTGAGTCTGCTTAAACATTTACACATTACGCAGCAGCACCAAGGTTTTAACTTCATAAAACTGCTAAATATGTGATTTTTATCAAATATTATCCATTAGGCTTTAATGATTATTTCTTAAAACACAACATAGATCTTTAAATAATCTAACTGTATGGTTTAGTGTGTTGCAGATTAATATTACCTGCTCAACTTCCACAAATTTTCAGAAAGACCACACACACACTGAATGTAAAGGAGTGGCTTTGTCTGACGATGCAACCAGGACTTGTGGAAAAAAGACTTAGCATCTCATAAGTGAAATTTTCTTTTTGTTATTTTTACTATAAATCTATTGGAGACAGGTTTTTAAAGCAAATAACTAGCATGTTTTTGCAGTATGTATCAGCGTCACGTTCAACAGAAGATGGATTGTGGGGGGTTGTGAGGAGAAGACCTGAACCCACCTGATACTGGGCACTAAGCAAGCTACACAATGAACATTTTACCAGTCCATTGCATGGCTCATATATTATCTCACCAGGTACCACCACTTCCTTGTAAAATTAAGTAATTGTGTTCATACAAGCCAATTCCTAAGAATTACTCTCAAGCTAATGGAAACCAATGAATGGCTTCAAATATTTTTTGGACAGACAGTAGAAAGGAAAAATACTCCCTTTAACAGGAAGGTAAAACTCCAGCAGAACTTGGTTTTATCAGGGTGGCCGTCTGCCTTGGCTGGTAGGGGCTGGGAAGACTAGACAGAGGGATCAATAAGCAATACAACTTTTAGCCAGGGATACCTGCTAAGAGAAGAAAAGAAACACCCGTTAATGATACCAAAACTGACGCATGTTTGTACAAAAGAATAAAGAGCAAAGACAAAAAGTGCATAATGGGATGTCCTATCTTTAAGTCTATGGTCTATGGCTTAGACTGCCAACGAGATGACTAAACTAGCTCCAACAGCTAAACAAGATTTATGTAAGATTTATCCTCTTAGAGATAGAGTTTGTCTCCTGAATCCAAACTGGTAACTGGTTATAAGAGAGGGGCCAGGTAGCCAAAGACTCTAGCTCCTGTTCTACTTTTAGAGACTATGGAACCACAAGTACACCTGCGGTCTGAGAACAAAGCTCCATTATGAAAATATGGAACTGAAATCTTTGATATACAACAGAGCGTGGTCACGGAGAGCTTTATATGTGAAGAGTTTTAGCTACGGAAGTTTGGCTAAAACTGGAGCAATATGATTTCTGTTGCTCATTAATCAGATCCAGTTCAAATTGTTCACTGAATGTAAACTGTTCATAAGATTCACGTGTTAGACTCATCAAAACAGGCTGTTCTGAAATAATTACATAGAATTTAGTGGTCATCTTTGTTTTACGTAGTCAACCAAGCCTGGAATATTTCAAACACACATCTACATGACATGCTCACATATGTGTGTGTATCTTTGAGTGTGTACCTGAAGAAAGGGCTCCTGTGGTTTGATCATGAGCAGTTGACTGGGGTGCCTGAATATTTGGTGGGGGAGGCGGCATAAAGGCTCTGGTCCAGTGGTGGCACAGTAACATAGCCCCTGGGACTGAAGCTCACACAGACTCTCTGATGTTGCTGAGGTTGGACTTGAGCACACTACACACACACACACACACACACACACACACACACACACACTGTATAATGACCAGGTACTGCAGGTGACACACTCCTCAGACTACACTGAGGATCTATAAGTGACATTCAGGAAAGTGTTTCACCTCTCCATGGCACATGAACTTTTATTTGAACTCCAACTAAAGAAAATATTTAGAATATCAATGTGTGTGTTTAGATACCTGCGTGCTGCTTTCCATTAATATTTATAATATACTGTTTTTGTATAGATCTCAAGCATTCAGATTCAGATACATCCTTGTCGTTGTGCTAAGAGAAATAGTAAAACAAATCTTGTCACCAACTATTCTAAATAGCTTCTTCCAGTCTAAAAATAGCTGAATAATTTGTCATTGATAAATCTGAAAAACATCAGTATTGTCTTAAGGACACACACATCCAATGATGCACATGCAGGAACATAGAAGAAAACTCTCACACAACAGTGTGCATCACTGGCAGTACGAGCAGGGAAAAAAAGATGGTGGAAGCTGGTTAAACAGAGATCGGCTGTTCGGCTTCGGCTTTCTGTAGCAGCAACATGTTTCTTCGCTGTGTCATTTAATCTGGGTAATTGAACGCTCCAATAATTCAAAAGAGATTATACTCGGACAAAGCGTCACACCCTGGTCAGAGGTAATGCAGGCCAATGATCTATTTGTCAAACACATCAAGCTCCCTTTAATTTCCTTTGATTGAAATGGATCATTTTGTAAATGCACTGTCCAGATGGCTGATGAGATGTATTCCCTCTGTGTTTGAGGAGGCTGAGCTAATATTATGGAAAGGAAGTGTGGATAACTCTGGATTAACTGAAGATCCACATGAAGAAAGCTGGTTTAAAAGCTCTGTCCCCCTCCAAGCCAGAGATTCCTGGTAAAGCTGCCAGGGCATCATTTACGACATTTTTTCTTTTTTTCTTTTCTGACCAAATGTTAACTATGTTTTGTACCATCAAGGTCCTTTTTCAGCAGATCTTAATGTTTACACAAGGATCCACAGCAGAAACAGATTATATGAAGATAATCTCATACAATCAGGAGGGCAAATAATAATTGTGTGTGTGTGTGTGTGTTTGTCATATTTAACTTTTGTAAATATGTGGCACTTACAAAGTGTTCAGATCGTGCGCAGCTTCGAGGAAAGTGGTGTATATTTTAAAATGGAGGATGTTGTTGCTGCACAGGCTGCTTTAAATTTACTCAGCTCTGTTAACTGTGAAATGATCTGTTAAATAAGCGGAGACCGCAAAGAAGGAAATAAAGACATTGTTTATGCATGTGAATAAATAAACTCATTGTTTTGTTGTAAGCTTGAAAAGCATTCTCATGGAAATTACAAATGCATTTACAAGAGTTTTTTCAGGTTGGAAGAGCAAAAAGATAGAAGGACTGAGAGGTGGTGATGAAATAAGACAATTTCCCTTGTAGCCAAGCACTAAAACCAACTTCTTATCTGTAGGAACACGTGAAAGTTTCAGGCTGAAAAATGTCTGAAAATGTCAAACATCTGTCAAAAAGCTTAAATGTTTAAATGTACAGGGTGAACGGTTAACATTAAATACAAGTGACAGAAAATATAATGGGCACAGACTAAATTTTGGAGGCATAAATTAAAAGACAATTCATTCCCATTGACAGGGGGGGAAAAAATGGCAGAAATTGTTGAGCCCTCCATGCTTTTCTTCATCCACCTTGTCCTCCACCAACCATTCTGGCTCATTTTGTCAATGCTTCTGAATCCACATGCAACACGATGTTGTGGAGAAGAACTGAAAACAGAGAGAAAGGAAGATGACATTTCAAACTGAGGACATTGTGAGATTGACCTGTCATCTCAGATGGTTGGCGCACTGCTCTACAGGGCAGCTACGAACTGCTGAAGTGCATTTCTCTTCTGACATCCCACAATATGAGAAGAGTCCAGATTATCCCAAAGTCATTCCAAGTTTACCAAAGCAGGTTGTTTCTCCCCTAAAAAGTCACAGTTTATGTCGCTCAACATGATCCCAACTCAGCGTTTTGGAGAGTTTTCTGTCAGCCTTGCAAAATAAACGGGTCTTTCTAATGCCCTCTTTCGACCCCTCCCCTCTTCCCTCTCTGTCTCCCCCCCTGTCACAGTTGCTCATTCGCAGGTTGATGGGAGGCATCAGAAGGGATGAGTAAGAGGCATTTGAGACAACTGTGTGAGAGACACAGCGTGATATCGGTGGAGAGCGATGTCTCTCTGAGAGCCTGTCTCTGGTCATATCCACAACCAGGAGACAACAGATGACGAGGAAGAAGAAGAAGAAGAAGAAGAAGAAGAAGGGCTAACCAGGGCAAACACCCAGAGGCAGGATGGCATGGTGGAGACGTTACCACAGAGCAGGAACACAAAGGGTCAGAGGGGTCAACAGGCTGAGCGTGAGCTGGTTCTTCAGCTCATGTCCCATCATTTAAGCTGTGTTTTTGTCTGCCTGACCCCCTTCTCCACCCCCTTCCACTTGCCATTCTCTTCCTCCCCAATCATTCTCTACATATAGAGCCTCGTCATCTAGATCTGCACTGACAGGCTCTAGCTGCATGCGTACACTCCGACCGACTGCTCTTTTTGACTTTGCGTACGTGTGTTTGTGTGTGCGTACTTCCATGTGGAAAGAGAGGCGGGGGAGTGAGTCCCTTTTTCCGGGCGTATGAAGGGTCTGATTTTTGTGGCAGGGCTGTCAGATCTTTGCTCCCTCCATGCCAGATCAACGCCAGCACCAAGTAAGTGGCAGCGCCTGATGAGAGCCACCAGTCCTTCTGACGGGTGCCCGCCACGACAGGGAATATGTTCCTCCAAATAGCAAGCTGGTTGCATGAGAGTGATGCACGCAGAGAGTGGAAGTACTCAGTGAAACTGGCCGGGTAAACTTAGAAAATGTTTGTAAAAAAAGCTGTGAGAATGAAGCCCTATCAGCACAAACATCATGTACAATTGTTGATTGTTTATCATATATTTGATTTGGATATTTTAAAATGACATTAAATAGAATCAAGTATGCATCAGGGCACAAGTCTTAACTGTTTACTTGCAGTATTATGCGAAAATAGTCGGTGGTCTGAAAGGAGGAATTTGACAGTAAAGCAGCATGTTGATCTTTTTAGAAGGTGGAAACATTTCCATCCAGCTTTCTAAACGATCACTACATTTAGCATCATGACTGTCTTATAAAACAAACAAATTAAGACTGTAATTCACGGAGGTTGTGTGGCGAACAGGATGTGGGACATGCACATATTTTTTGGCAGTGCACAAAAATAACACAGTTCTGGAATAATATTTGGGAGGAGTTGGGAAAAATACTTGGATACAAATTACCCATGTCATGTTCAACTCTGTATTTTGGATATTTATCAGGAAAACAAATACCATGTAAAGACAAATATTTGATAAAAATATTGCTAGCAGCATCTAAAAAAGCTATCACAAGGAAATGGTGCAAAGAAGAGCCCCCAACAGTAAAAAATTGGAGAGACATTGTAGAAGAAATTCACAACATGGAGAGACTTACATATATCTTGAGACTTCAACAACATGAATATGAAGATCGATGGGAAAAGTGGACAATGTATATTATGTCAACCAACACTGATTTGTAACTTTTTCTTTTGTTTGTTTTGTTTTGTTTTGGTGTTGTAAAATGTGCAAAACGTTACAATAAAATTTAAGTGAAAAAAAAAAAAAAAAAAGACTGTAATTCAGTCTGATGTTCACCATTGTTCACCAAAAAAGCCAAAGGCAGAAGAAAGGAAAAAGGAAAAGCAACCCAGCATGGCATTTAAAAGTACGGAACCAAAAGCTATAACGCTAAGTAGATGCTGCCCACTTTATATTCTTCATTCACTTTAGCTTACCAAACACAGCAGTCCCCATAGGCGAGTAATGAATAATCATTAGCAAAAGGTCCACAAATTATTGATGTAAAATAAGCAATGATTCTTTTTTTTTGTTTCGCAATTTATTGCCATTAACAAGTAACTTGCAATCCAATAAATGTCAGCATGGCTTTCAGTTAATTAAAGAGAAAGATATTATACAGTAATGCAGGGTGGCGTTTATATCTCGATTTCCACAGACTGCAATTTACTGCTGAGCCTTTATTTGAAGGGACCCACAAATAATGGCTATTAAGCCGTCAGGGGATGGACAGGGGACCACATTAATGAAATTAGATAAGGTGGAATGGTGATCTACACAGCCCGGACTCGGGAGACACACAAACCCACACAGACATGGTGCACACAAGCATGACACATTACGACTGCATGCCGTTTAGCTTCTCTTTTTTTTTTCTTCCTTTTTCCCAGACCTGCTTGGCCTGTGTTTTCTTTTGTCTTGCCTTCACCCTTTCTGCACTTTTCCCAAACACCAACCAGCGCCCGGCTAGGTGCTCGGCATGAGGGCCTGTCAGCTCATCAGGGAAAGTTTCCCTGTTTGTGCTGAACACTTTGGGCAGCCAGTCAGTCCATCAACCTTGCCATCAACACTGCCAAAATACACACAGACACACGTGTCCACATCTCCGCCACTAACAGGGAGGTGTCACTCGGGGAGGCAGCTGCACTCGCTGGTGTGACGGCTCTCCTCAAATCAGAGACCCTCGTCCCTGTCAACAGCAACCTGGCCCTGAGGCTACCACTGTCACACAGCGTACACCCCCTTCGAAACACACACATACACACACATACACACACACACACGTGCACACACAGACTGACGAAGAAGGGGATGAAGTCAAGGTGGAGGAGAGGTAGCTGCATTTTATCTGGAGAGCTGATCCCACTGTATTAGGGGAGCAGGGTGATTGGGAAGTATAAGAGAAGGAAAGTGAAAATGAGGAGAGGGGAGGTTTGGAAAGGAGGTGAGGGATGTATGTTTTAGTTAAAACACTGGGTCTGATTTCCTTCTTGACAGAGAGACCCAATTATTAGCTGTGACAGTTTAGGGAAATTGGCTGTGAATGTGACGGGACAGTTAGGAGCCCAACAGATAGCAGAACTGATGATTGTTCAGCAGATGACTTTGTCAGGTAGAAATCCTGCTGCACAATTCAAAAGATGTTCAGTCCTGCTGCAGCAGTTTAGGGTTTCGTGTACACAAACGCAGGAACAAAAACTGAGCGATTTCACCAGTAAGAGCAACATTTACCATGTTGTTTCTTTTTTTTTTTTTTGCTTTGTTCCATGTTGTTTCTTTTTTTTTTTTTTGCTTTGTTCTCACCTGCTGATTCTGTCTGCCTCTTTGTATGGACGCATGTGTTTGAATGACTTGGCCGGTGTTTGTGCTGGCAGCAAACATAAGAAGCCCTCTGTGCAATCGGACAAGGTGCCGATATCTCAGTCATGTGACAGTGACTTCCTGTCTCCATGTCAGACAGCAGCTGAGGGCTTGTCAATACCAGCTCATGCTCACATCCTTCCCCATCTCCTCAAATACACATCCACATGTTCAATAGAAACCTGTGAAAACTGCTCTCTTCTTTAATCTTTTCCAACTTACCCTACATCTCCACTAAAAATAGAGAATCCCTTGAAGTTATGACCAAAAAATCTTACAAAAACGCAATTTTTCAAACTTTCATGCGATGTAAAGTATTAATTTCTGAGCTTGAAAGTTAAGCAGGTGAATATGTTAATACTTCTTAGGGGGACAATTGCAACTGTCCTACTGTATTACCTTTTTATTTTTACAAAAAATAATTGTAATCGTTTAAAAAGCAAATTTTATTCAGTTCTGTCTCCTGGTTCTGCAGCAGTGTCCCAGACGCACCATGGGCCTAGAGGCAGTTTCAAAGGACAACACTGCCCTCCTTTGTCTGGATGATGCCATGAAAACTAATGCTGGCTTTATTGTTGTGTGTGTATGTTAGAATTAGCCACACCTTAAAAAAGTTTGCATTTTGTTAACTTTTTTTTTTAATAATGTCCAAAGAGCATAAGAGTATTTATTCCTTTGTATTTTACATTTTGTCTGATTCACTGTCAAACACTGTGTGTTATTTAGACTCATAAATGCTCTTTGTTATTTCTACTGCGCTTCCAGCTTCTGCTTAACATTTGTAATTGATCGCAGCCAATCCCCCATTGGCAGGTCTAATTCATTTACAAACTTGTCATTCCACATCATTGATTAAGTTGTCCTTCATCCTGGTTTTAATTATATGCAAAGATAAAAGATTTTCTCATTATTGTGGTTAATCTAATGAAAGGCCTTGCGCTACAGCAGGGGCCAGTTCAGAGGTCCAGACTATTGACCTTGGAGGGCACAGCCAGCGGATGCATGTTTTTAATTAGACAGAGCAGAAGGCTTTGAATGGAGGGGTCTGCACTTGTTTGTTTGGTCAGTGGGTGGAACAGGTTGGCACAGAGAGGTTAGATAGATGTCAGCAGGTCACTCGTTTTCACCTCTATCGGATACAGATCAAAACTTATCAATGTTTAGTGAATTGCAAAAATATTGGTCTTGAAAGACGTGTGTATTGTCTTCTCACATTTTGATCCTTAAAAGCATCCGTACTCCTTCCATTGATATTTACCAACACAATATTTAATCTATAGCATTAATCAAGCATTCACTCCATCAGAAGTGAAAACTTTCCACAGTAAATCGGCTCAAAGTGGCTCCACAAAAAGGATTTCCTGCTAAGCACAAGTATGTTTGGCCTTATTTTACAAGGGAAAGGCTGAACTCATGAAAGCATACAGGAAACTTAGTGCACAGTTTGTCCATCTGCTCTTTTATACTAATTATCATTAGTATATCACAAGTCAATACTCAGGTACACTTGGTTATTGCATTTTCATGTAATTCTAATTCCTGCAGCCACTAATGTTTAATATGTTGTGAGAGATTACATGCAGACTTCATATCATTCATCTTGCTGTTAGTTGCAAAACTCTAATAGGGTTTTACATGCATGGAGACATTCTCCTTGCCTGGTTTTGATCCATCGGGTCTTGTTTGTTGGTGGGACAAGGTGTCCATCAAACAGTGACACTGCTGTAAGCAACGGCGTGTCCTGCAGTCTTCTCTTCTCTTCTCTTCTCTTCTCTTCTCTTCTCTTCTCTTCTCTTCTCTTCTCTTCTCTTCTCTTCTAATTTAGCAGACGACTTACATATGAGAGTGAAAACAACACAAGCACGAAATCAAGTGCTTTAAAAAAAAAAAAAAAGATATCTAAAGACAGCGGTTTCCTGCATTTTCCTCACTTCTTTAGACATGAGACAAATCTTAGCAGCATTGTCTCGAGGTTGGACTTAATGTTACAGGAGATTTAATTGCTTTTGATTATTTTGATGATACATAACTGGTTTAAAAGACAAAATATAAATGCTCTAAAGTAAGTTGTTTTGGAGGAAAAGCGTCTGCTAAATGACTGTAGAATAAAACAGAACAGAAAAACTCTTAATCTAAAAATTGTTTCACTGATATTTTAATGTACAGCAAAACATTTTTTTAAAATTTATTTATTGAACATTAAGTAAATGGTCAGGGAACTTGTCTGGAAATGTGTTTGTTTGATATTTTATTATATAATAAATGAAAAAATAATCACCTTTAGCTTTTGATAACAGTAAAAACGTAGTAAGTTCAAAGAATTACAAGTTTTATACTGCGTAGGTTTGTAGATTTGAAGCTCTGCTGCTCTGCGTTTATTATTACTAAGAATCACTGAAAACATTCTGAGTTAAGTTAGTTAAATTCTAAAGATACGTTATCATGTCGCCTGTCGCCCAAAGCCAGCTGGGACAGGCTCCAGCTTCCCCGTGACCCTGAATTGGATTAAGCAGTTCAGAAAATGAATGAATGAATGAATGTTATCATAAATTGTTCCAGATAATTGTCTTTAAGTTCAGACATATCACATGATAATATTCAAGCGTCATGATTCTCTTAAATGTGTTCACATTGTAGAATCGAAACAGAGTTATTGCTTCCTATATGCCTTGACCCACCAGTCAGGTTGCAGTTTATGCCCATGTCTCTCCAAAGTCATATAACATTTGTAGTGAAGACTTTGACAGAATTTATTATGTGGGAAAGATTAATGTTGACAATTCAGTGCTGGAAAAAATGTGAAATATAATCACAGTCTTTTCTTCTGTTCATGAATTATGTCACGCAGGAATGGCCTGAAAGTGTTTTTAAACATCATCGTGTCACAGTTAAGTTAGCATTTGAATGTAATACATCATATTTTTCCAACAAGACATTTGTGCCAAATTTTGTCAATGCAAGCAGTGTGTTTTGTGATTTTTATTCTCAAGTTTAAAGAGAAGAAAAAAGAAATTCCCCTCAAGATGGATGAACAAGAAAGCAGCCATGAAACATAACAGATCTGGTCACTATTCTGTCAAAAATATCTGTTGATTCATAAAACATATTTTTCAAAAACATTTCATCATCTAATTATATGAAATTCAGAGGCAGATAGACTGTGTATACCACTTTAGGAGATTCTTTTTCTTTTCTTTTCTTTTTCTTTTTTACATACAAAGGAGAATAGGAATGTGATTAAATTTAATAACAAATAGTCCATGACTGAATCATCTTCAGAATACAGCTGTTGTTGTCTGTTAATACCACAGGTAAAATGTTTACTACTAGTGTCACTTGTGTTAAATAGAAACAGACTTCTTACATTCTAAAGATGCAGATTTACTGAAAATCCAGAAGCTACTGAGGCTGCCGTTCTCCCAGAAATCCCAGTTTATCTTGGCTCATCTCCAGTGGTTGGAGAAGGTCTTGCCCACCATTTAGCATCACCACTATCTAAATGAACTAGCCAAGTCAGATAAAATAATATAAAATTGAATTAAATTAAAAATTAAAAATTAAAAATTAAAATTAAAAAATCAAAAATCAAAATTAAAAATGAAATAAAATGTAAACATAAACCATATTTTTGACAAGTAACCCGGTATTGGAGGTGTATTGTACTTAACAATGCATTAAATCAAGAACCCTAAACTTCAGTCCTCAACAGCCACGATCCTGCAAGTTTTACTTGTTTCCTTGTTCCAACATACCTGATTCAAATCAGTTGTGTCAGACGGCTTGTACTCAGGTTTTAGCACAATAATCCATTAGTTCCAGTCAGGTGTCCTGAAAGACAGAAACATCTAAAGCCTGCAGGACAGCGGCTTTGAGATTCCAAGGTGAGATTCCTGCATTACCGCAAACACATCCAACAAAGAGGAAACGCCACTAGAGGGCAGCAGTACTTAAATATGAAAACCACATGAGCAGCTGACAATAAAATTTCACAAGCAGAGAAATGTTGTTTTTGGTATGTTTTGTTTTGTTTTAAAGGTTAAAAAAAAATAAATAAAAAATAAAAAATAAAAAAAAAGTCATTATGTTAGCCTGAATTTTTAGGAATCGTTCTGTTAGTTTTATTGTAAGTATAATATTTACCTTATAAATATGTTTCTTATTAATTTTACTTCATCAAATTCCCTCAAACCTTAGATTTAAACTGTTTAAAACAACACTGGAAATGCAAAAGACTGCTTCCTTCTCAGCCTTTGTTGTGTTTGTACATATGTGTGTGAAGCTGTGCTTGCATTAAGACATCTGCTTCTTGCAGTCTGTTATATACACTACTCACAAAAAGTTAGGGATATTTGGCTTTCAGGTGAAATTTATGGAAAATGCAATATGTTCATGCTACAGTGATATAATATCAAAAGTAAGAGATTTAAGTAGAAGGATGCACTACTGATTTCCTCATCTCAAAAAATTCATTCAACACAAAAGGTAACAACAATGGTAGTTACACCACAACAAAAAATTTGAACGTCTCAATATCTCGTCATGTGCCCTTGAGCATCAATTACAGCTTGACAACGACGTCTCATGCTGTTCACAAGGCAACTTATTGCCTGCTGAGGCATGGCATCCCACTCTTCTTGAAGGGCAGCCCTCAGGTCATTGAGGTTCTGGGGTGCAGGGTTTTGAGCCTCTACACGACGGCTCAGCTGATCCCACAGGTTTTCAATGGGATTCAGGTCTGGAGAGAGTGCAGGCCATTCCATTTGAGGTACACCAGTCTCCAACAGCCGTTCCCTGATGATGCGGCCTCGATGAGCAGGAGCATTGTCGTCCATGAAGATGAAATTAGGCCTGTGCTGTTCATGTAGGGGCACAATCACTGGATTAATGATGTTATTCAGGTAGTATGGGCTTGTCACTGTACCATTCACAAAGTGTAGGGCAGTTCTGTACCAAGTGGACACCCCTGCCCACACTGTAACACCGCCACCACCAAAAGCTGGCCTGGTGACAACAGTGGCTGATGCATAGCGCTCTCCCTGACGTCTCCAACATCGTTGCCGGCCATCATTTCTGCTCAGTGTGAATCGACTTTCATCAGAGAACAGCACTGAGGCCCACTGGTTCCTCGTCCAGCGTAAATGCTCCCTGGCCCATGCAAGACGATGATGCCTGTGCCTGGTGGTGTGGTCAGGTACCCGTGCAGGTCGTCTAGCACGCAGACCACGCTGATGGAAACGGTTTCGAATGGTCTGACGTGACACTTGGGTGCCTCTCACCTCTCTTAAACGTGCCTGGAGTTGAGTGGCATTCATCATCCGGTTTCTCAGAGCAGTGTTCACAATGTAGCGGTCATCAGCACGGGACGTGGCCAAAGGACGTCCACTTCTAGGCCTTTCTGTGACTCTTCCAGTCTCTCCATATCTCTGTTGCAACCTGCTGATGACACTCTGTGACACTCCAAGCTCAGTGGCCACTTCTGTCTGAGAACGTCCTGTTTGAAGCATCGCAATGGCAAGGGACTGTTGTTCCATTGTTAGGTGTCGTCTTGGTCTCATGGTGTCAAAATGTGAACAGCATGATGAGGACAACTGTTTAAACACCAGCTCTAATTGAACCAGGACATTTATTGGTCAATTCAAGGATCACACACCTGCCGTGATTTTTGCCGTTAAGCTCCTTGTTAGAGAACAGCAACTTGTGCAAAATTTATTGAAACATTTAACAGTTGGACATGTGCATTTACAAGCTTAGAGAAGATCACATTAAGTTCACCTGTACAGGTTTAAATGCATTTTAGGCTTGTTGTGAAATTTCACCCAAAAGCTGAATATCCCTAACTTTTTGTGAATAGTATATGTGTCTGGTTAGTTGATGCTTTGGGGTTTTAATTGCTGTGTTTTAGATTTATTGAATTTCTGTATTACTACTAATAAAGAGGGCTGAATGAAAACAATTTCATGGCACATCTAATGTGAATAAACAGATGGAACAGCCATACAACTGTATACCAGTTACTGTGTCATCAGTTTTATTGGCACTATCATCATCATCACTGAGGCTTTTCACATCATTGCGACCAAAATGTACCAGAAATCTAAATAATAAAAATAAAAAAGAATACAGTATATAGTCACAGTGCTCATTATTTAAAATATATAAAAAATCTCATTTTAAAGGCAGCACAAGAAACTAGGCCACTGTAGTAAATGCTGAAGAACAACATCACCATGAGGAAAGCCGTCGAATCAGGAAAAAGCTGGCACAGACAAAAGATTTGATGAAAACAATTTAGAACAGCTGCGGTCTGGCCTCACCTGATGTGTGCTCTTTGTTAAATTGTTGCAGAGACTTTTACATTTCTCAGTAAATGCAGAAAATGCTGCAGCACAGTCTGTGTTTCTAGAAACACATGCCATCCTGCACAATCAGCAAGTGTTTGGAAATCAGCTTATCAATTCAGCTACTTCCAAACCTCAATGCCTTTCCACTTGTGTTATCGGTGCATCGATCAATAATGCTGATTCAGTGAATGCTGAATCAATAATCTGATTTACTGTGGGAGATTATATGATTTTAATTTCCAAGAATGAGAAAATTTCCAAATGTGAACATGGCCATGGTTATTCCACTACTTCCATATATATGCAGATCACCTCACTGCGTGACACATAGACATACACGTTTACACTGATCTTTCCTTAGATTACACTCATTTGGCTCAGCCTTGTATCAGACCATTAGAAATCCATTTCTGCATTGGACTTGTGATTTGTTCACACTCACTGAACAATCCAGTGCTTTCCACTAGGTGGCACAATGCATTCATCTAAGTCACCCCCTTCTTTCATTCATACATTGACTCAGCAAGGCCTGTCTGCTTGAATGTCTCTGCCACCTGTCTGGAGTGCTGCATCTTAGCCGACAGTGCCTCAAGAATATCGCTCTGGTCCACTGCCGTGGCTGCTCGATAAATGAAGGTTCCCACTGACTCCAAGCCGCGCATACCAAGATTAACCCCAGAACCTAAAGGAGTGAAGATGAGAGGAAAGCAAAGAGAAGGAGAACTTAAATCACAGACATTATTTATGCATAAAATGAAATCTATATCAGAAATGCACAGCACATATTTGATATTGGCAGGATGCATTTAGCAGAACAATACTCGACTGCAGCCTGGGAAATGTAAGTAATAAAAAAATGACACAGTTTAATATAAATTGTACATAAAAATAATAAAACAATGAACAGCAATGAGTGTGTTTATAAGGCGAGAGGCCGCTCAGTGCTGAAATGAGTCATACTAACACATGTGAATTCTGCATGCATCACTTCTGTCTGTTTTTCTCATCATGCTGATTCCTCATTGTTTAATTCCCTGTAAGCCTTCTTTGTTCTGTTAGTCATTTATATTTTGCTCTGTAGAAAGAAAAGGTGGCAAATATGAGCACATAAAAACCCAAACCATGAAAAAAAATGACCAAATAAGTCTATTTCTTTATTTGTCCTTTTAACAACATGTAAAATAAAAAAGGACTAAAACCTTTTAGGGATATTTACAATTTATTCATTTTTATAGTGTAATATTTTGCTTTCTGGTGTTCATCATGGGGCAGAATACAAAATCAGAGTGTGCTTCACAGGATTTTTAAGGAACTTTGTACCATAAGGTGATGGCAAATGTCTCAGAATTTGTATGTATCATATATGTCACGCTGGGTTCTTATGTGTTAAATCAGTTCAGAATATCCTAATATGAATATTTTACAGTGTAACTATTTGCGTTGTAAGGAAATTTACCTGTGTCAAAGTTGAGGACACGTGCAGCCTCCCCCTCCACAATGACCGCAACATTGTCCCCCTCTATGTAGGCAGCACTGATGCGTCTGTGTGACAACTGAATCTCAAAGAGACGGCGGCTGCACTGCATGTGGTGATGAGTCACGTCGCTGAGACGAGGCTCGATGTCCGTCTTATAAGCATTGAAGGATTGGTGGAAAATGTTCTTCATGATCTGTGGAACCAAACAGAGGCAAACACAGCTATCATTAAAAGGCTTTTACAGATGGGCGTAAGTGGACTACCTTATGCATGCACACGTTCTTTATCTTTTTAGACCATGACTGCAGAGGATTTATTATGACAATTAAAGTCGTCCCTTAAAATTCATAGAAAGTGTAAACTCACTGAAAAGATAAATGCGTGTATAAAAGAAGTGGCAGTGTTTGAACTGCTTAAAATGGTGTTATTACTTTCAAAAACCCTCTGTTACAAAAACTATGCCAACATAATTATGTCACAAATATATAATCTGTTTTCACATCATGATTACACAATAACACTCAATTCAGTTCAGCTTTATTTGTATAGCGCCACTTCACAGCATTGTTGTCTCAGAGCACTTTTCAGACACATCAGTTCAAGCCAGTTCATAAATAGCCCAGCTAATAGAAACTAACTGATCACACCAAATCTTGATTTCAATCCAATCCCCCATCCTGAGCTGCATGAGGCGACAGTGGGAAGGAAAACTTCCTTTTAATAGGAGGGCAAAACCTCCAGCAGAACCCGGCTCAGGGATGTCAGCCATCTGCCTCGACTGGTTGGGGTGGAGAGAGGACAGGAAAGACAGATCAAATGATGAAGAGATGAAGAGCAGAGTTGCATGATCAGCAGGTAGACATCAACTAGCAAACAGTATGGAAAGTAGACAATATTTTCAGTGTCCTGTAACACAAAAAATAAACTGATCCAGTTTAAAGTCTACAGCGGAATTCACATCACCTCTTAAAAAATGCCCAAAGTGGGTTTTACCGACACCAGTACTCGTTCACATTGTCCCTCCCACATAGACCATTACTTCCATGCATTCTGGTTTTGCAGCTCAGAGTCGCAGTTCTGGTCGGGGAACACAAGAAAGCTTAGTATCTTAAATCATTGCAAAAACATAAAAATAATAAATAAAAAAATCATGCTAGTTAACTGAAAAGAAAAACAAAATTATAAATAAAGCAGTGAAGGAACGTTTTGGCTGAGCAGACAAATTTAGAAAAACTAACAAAGAATCCCAGTTTTAAGAAACTGGACTCCGTTCTCTGATCCCCTCATAAAGTATTATAAATATGATTGATAACAAGATCAATAACATTAAATTAATTAATCTTTACACACCCATCATGACTCTAAATACACCCCCCCACCCCTCCATTTTTGCTGTGACATATGATATTGTTCATTTTCTTTCTTCTTTTTCTATATTTAATGCGATGCTGGAGTTTTATTTTTGATTTCACTTAATATGTTGGTTACTGCTGCTTACTGCTTTATCTGTTTTTGTTTGGAAAAAAAAAACAAAACCAAAAAAAGATTTTTGCGAACACTTTCACACAGCACTGTGTGAAAGTTCTGCAATACTGGAAATATGTGAAAGATTTTGCTCTGAAGTCAAAGTGTGTGCAGTACAGATACCTGCATGGAAAACAGGGAAGTGGAGTAAAGCAGGAGAAAGTAATATGAACTGATTGCTATTTGATCCTCACACCTTTGTGATTCAGCTGACTGTTTCCACAGACACTAATCACACAGGCTGATGCTCAAAGACAATTGGAGACAGCGGAATAATAGAAAGTGAAAAGAAAAAAGAAAGGAGAAGGGTGTGTCTGCAGAAACATACACCTCTCTTCTAATAGGTCAGAGGAATACTGTTAAAAAAATAATTGCTTTTAATCCTTTTAAGTCTTTGTAGTTATAAAACCCTGGTAGAATATCTTAAGTTAACACTTATTTTTCAGATAAGGACTAATTACTCAGTGGAAGACTGTGCAAGTAGTTCAACATCTCAAACAATACATCATTTAGTTATTGTATCATGAACACTTCATACTTAATAGGTTCAAATCCTCCTGAGAGATGACTATAAATAGGGACAATGTTGACAACATACTATAAATGATAGCAATTTTTAAACTCGAAAGTAAATCGCCATATAAAAACATGTAAATCTGTAGCAAAGATCACCAGAAACACACCCCACCACAGCTTTCAGAAATACAAATTAAATTCTATAACACTTGCCATGTGGGTGGCCACTCAAATGCAGTTACTTGTATATATATATATATATATATATATATATATATATATATATATATATATATATATATATATATATATATATACATATATATATATATACATACTATATATATATATATTTATATATACATATATATATATATATATATATATATATATATATTTATATATACATAATATATAATATATATATATATACATATATATATATATATATATATATACACATATATATATATACATATATATATATATATACATATATATATATATATACATATACACATATATATATATATACATATATATATATATATATATATATATATATATACATATATATATATATATATACATACATATATATATATATACATAT
>NC_136620.1:33240691-33256610 GCF_933228915.1 Telmatherina bonti | reverse complement strand
ATACATATATATATACATATATATACATATATATATACATATATATACATATATATAATATAAATGAATAAGAACCAAAAAAAATCAATGTCCCAAGATTGCTGTATGACTTTGACTGAACTCTTTTCTTTGACAAGCATCTCCTTTCATTCTGCTTTCTCTCTGCTCAATTCTGCTCTTTTCAGCCCATACTTGCACAGTCGTCTGTTACCAAGTAACAGTGCATTTGAGTGCCACCCACATGGCAACAAGAAACATCATGTACAGTCTTGCGAGGTACCTGTGTGAAGTGCTACTACACAAGGCTGCAGGCAACACATGATCAGTCACTTGACATGAAAACTGAGTGACTTCAAATAAAATACTAACAGCCAAGTTGCTGCACAAGATGCCACAGTCTGAAGTAAACCATGGGGAGAAAAAAAAAATCAGCCTCCCATTTATTCACTGAAGTGTAAAAACAGATTACAGATGGCCTTTAAGCACGTGTGCACACACAAACACACACCACACCACCAAATATCAGAGGCTTCTTCACTCTCTTTTTCATTTCTTTACCTCAAGGCTTTTCTGGCTCATGAACAATCACACTCCAGTATGTCCACAGACATAAAAAACACACGCGAACCACAAATGGAGCCACACATTAAAACTCCAAGTCAGTCTGGAACAAATAAATCAGCAGGGCAGCTCTCTGATTTAACATGAAGACACAACTGCTTAGTCTTCACACTTATTGATCCTATTGACAGCTGCATGCAAAAAATAATAAATGCAACTCTGGTGCAGGGGAAGAAAGCTCTTACAGAGGAATTTGTAGTGTTTCTGAGGAAGCGAACCATCTTGGTGTCAGAGGCGGGGCAGACAAGGGCCATGTAGCGGTTTCTAAAGGTGCCATAGATCTTCAGGTGGAAACCAGGCTTGACTGTTTGGTTTCTGTTCTCGCGGAGGGCCTCCACTCCATAAGCAGACAGGTCAAAGTAGAGGCTGTGTGCTCGGATCTCAGGTGTTGGCACCTGAAGTAAGAAGAAAGAAAAAAGCTGTAGGATTCAATTGTTTCAGGTGGAACGAGTTTAAGGAATGTAATCTCATAAACTAAGAATAAAAGGTGATTAGTATGCATAGTCCTTTGTATGTCTGTGTGATAAAAAAAAAAAAAGAGAGACAAATAAAACCCCAGTTATTCTCCAGAGAGCTGATATCACTGTGAGTGAAGGTTAAAAATAACGTGAATCTTATTCAGCGGTTCAGCTTTGCAGTTGCGAACCATTTTCTCTTAAGACAAAAATTGATCAATTTTCTTTTCAGTGGCATAAAGCAGCCAAGAGGGATCGAAAGGCTTTTAATGCAGCCAATGGAGATGGTGAGAGCAGCAATGGAAGGAACAGTCAGGAGGACCAGGTCATATCCTGAGAGGAAAATTCAATTCAAATTCAGGAAGCAGCCAGAGAGAACAGTGGCCAATAAAAGGCAGCCACCAAAGAGGACGTGATATGAATGAATGGTTATGGTACCATAAAACAACAAGAGAGGCCACACTTGTGTTCACACATTAGCTTTGAAGCTTTTTACCTGTTTTTTTTTTTTTTTTTTTACTTCCAGCAAATCAATCCTCTGTGTCGTCAGCATACATAAACAATTATGAAATATTCTACGATATAAAGACGGAGCTTTCGTTCACATGAAACAATCTGAATGAGTCACAGATATCAGTGATTGGAAACGTCTCATGACCGGCACACGATCAGCAGACAACTGCTGTAAATAGCATTTATTGGCTTTTTGATTGTGCACCGGCAGAAATGTGATGTTTGTTGTTAAATTTGTTAAACGATGATTCTACATTAAATATGACTTCACATCCTAATCTGCAGCTAAAATAAATTATATGAAGGCAAGTTATTAATGAATTAATTTTAGGGCATTTTTAGAAGAGAATACACAGAGGAAGTGTTCCATATTCATCTAGTCGTTTGTTCATCTTTTCATCTCTAACACCACTGAGTCATAATGCAAGGAACCATCTGCTTACATAATGAAACAAGTAACCTTCCGGGCACCATGTGGAAAACACTGCAGCTGATGTTTTCATATCTAGATTCTTATTTAACAAGCAGAGAACAGATTAAGAGTCTGTCCAAAGGGCCTGGAAAGGATGACAAGCTTTACCGTCGCGATCGCCTGCCTCCATCATAACAACAGCTGTTCTTATCGAACTCAGTGACCAAACTGCAGCAGTTGACAATGCTGACATTGATGACATCCTACAGTCTGCTGAAATCTGGTGGTCTATATGAGCTGGATGTTGCGTTCAGGTGCTATCAGAAAGCACGAGCCACTGTTTGCTGAGATAATCTAGATAGGCAAACAAAGTCACCCTCATTGTACGGTCCTGTATTCTTTACACAAGCAGCACCCTGATGTGTGTTGACTCACAGTGCACATGGTAAAATACAGCATGTTTGCATATGTATCTAGTTTATCTCGGTCATGCTAATGAGTTTATGCTGTGAGGATTTAACTTCCTGTTTCATATAAACTGCTTTCTACAATGCAGATGTATGACTTTGCATGCTACTTCCACCAATAGAGTTGCAACCCATTGTTTTCTCCTGAAATTTATCTATTCATTCACTATCCTAACCGCTTAGTCCGATTAAGGGTCGTGGGGAAGCTGGAGCCTATCCCAGCAGTCTTTGGGCGAAAGGCAGGGTACATCCTGGAATTTGTATTTCTTTCTTTATTTGAAGGGATCCTAAAGTTCAGCATCTAATGAAGACATATTTTCAAGTATATTTGATTGATGTGTCTGCAAAAATGAGCAAATTTTCATTGTGAGTATGTGTCCAGACCTGTCTTTGGTCTAATCTCTCAGTGGTGGCGTTAGCTCCGTAAGCATGGCAGGACTCCACAGTGTAGTCTGAGCTGATGCCCAACACGGAGCAGGAGTCACCGCAGGAGCCGTCCGCCACCACAATCACACGAGGCCAGTCTTTGTGTGGAATCCGCTGCAGGTATTCCTCTGAGAACTTAAAAAAAAAAATAAAGAAAAGTATTCATTTAGGTTATGATGACAACAAATTCAGTATTTTTGTTTTATTCATATTTATTTATATGCTCCAGTTAGATTGGAAGATGTGATGAACTGTTTTCATTTTAGCATATAAAGTTTAGTTAGATGACTTACTCATTGTGTTGGTACCTGTCTGTTCATTCATTCATTATCCTAACCTAACCGCTTAATCCAATGAAGGGTTGTGGGTAAGCTGGAGCCTATCCCAGCCAGGTAACTATCTGTATCTGATTAATTTGATTGCTTTTTAAACTGATTCTTTATCTAATCTTTTATTCAAATAAAACACACAGCACATCCGAAGAAACTTGAACGAGATTATTTAAAGGACTGATTTTTTTTTTTTAAAGAAAAAATGTATTATCTTAAATAACTGGCTGAATGATAAGCTCTACAGGTGTAGCGCTGATATTTTTAATTTCAGTCACATTTTGCATTGCTGGAGCTCGACAAGAGGACATGAGCTCTTCTCCCAGGACCTATTAATCTACAGCAGGAAGCAAGTGGGCTGTAATGTAATATACCAGTATAAGCTATTTAAATGGGCTCCTTTGGCTGTGCCTGTCTTACAACAGAACATCTCTCTGAGAGATTTATTGCCGCGCTCTGGTGGATGCATCTCTGCCCCTCACCAGATTTTTGTCTGTGTCAAGAGAAAGAACAAACCAAATCAAGTTGGGGGGGGGCATCCTGACAGGCTAGAAAAGGAGAATAAAAGGGTTGTACAAGGGCTCTAAAGGCTCGCACCTTAACAGATATATGACTAATCCACTTACACCATAGAAACAGGAGAATTTGCATTCTCAGACCTTTGAAGCATTGTCAGGCTAGGAGGCTAAAAATGGACGTCATCAAGACGAAATGGCAAGATAGGCTGGTACTTTAAAAGAATATGTTTTTTCTGTGATCAAAGACCCAGCTGACCTTGTCTTCCATCTTCTGAAGGTTGCTGAGACATGGGGCCGAAGGGAGGGCAGCAGGTAAGAGGATTTGAAGTTGCCAGCTAAAGCCAGAGAGGAGTTCAGTCTGAGACTAAGACAGTGGATATTTTTTTCCTGTGTGTTGATATGCAATAAGAAATGTTCATGAAGCTCAAAAAAAAAGCTCATGAAGGAGACCCACCGTAACTCTCAACCTTAAAAAGGCAAATATAAAATCTTAGCTCTGGTTCAAGCCATGATACAAACATTCACAGGACATTTAATCATTGCTTGTGCAGTTAAAGCTTCTTACTGAGAAACGTAGGTTACTTCAATTATAAGGTCAAGCAAGAAGCAGTGGGGCTGTTACAGTGAGGGCAGCAATCATGACGTAACAATCCCTTTCATATATCAGGGATAAGTGTTGTTATTTTACCATCATGGGCTGATCAAACATGCGCTAAACTTAATATGCTACAAAATTAGGAGCCAGAACTAACAGCCGCATTTGGTTTGGGGGGGGGGGGGGGGGGGGGGGGGGGGGGGGGGGGGTGCCTGAAAGGTAATCCCCTGCGGACAAATAAATCCTTTGGAATCAAAATAGGATTACATTTAAAATCCATTTTATTTTCATGCTGTGGTGTGTTTGGGTGGGGATTTGTTTACTGTAATTCCATTATTTACTTTCCACTGACCTAAAAACTGTAGAGAGCGCTCTTTTCGTGTTTGAGGTCAGTTTATGTAACAGATTATTTCTACGGAGAAGCTGCTTTCAGTTTTGGCACTGCTGTTCTGTGTGAGGGAAATACTCAGAAGCTGTGTGAAGGGGCATCTCTACACAACGCCAGAAGTGAATGAGCATTTTCAGCCAGAGAAAGACTGGTGTAAGGCTGACAGTTCCCAAACAATTGACAATTAAACCACTTATGCTGGCAAGAAAATGGGTTCCTTCATGTCTTTCAAAGCACTTAAAGGCCGTGGATTGCAATATAAACTATGGAGAAAAAAAAAAACCTGACGGAAAAGTAACATTGTTTGTCAACCTCACTCAAGAACCTGAAGAAGCAGCACTTCCATGGTGACAGACATTTCGGTCACCATCAGTGCTGATGGAAAAGTACATACCAGTATCTTTAGGAGGATCGTGTTTGACAATAAGGGGAAATTGTTGGACAATTTAGGTGAAGTTGGTCTGTCTCTCCTTGTTCTAGAAGTCCTGGAGGGTCGCTATCCTGCAGGTTTTTGTTGTCTCCATGCTCCAACACACCTGACTGAAACTCAAAAATTGGTTGACAAGAAGCTGCTGGATCCATTTGATTTGAATCAGCGGTGTTGGTAGAGGGAAACAACAAAATCCTGCCAGATACCGGCCCTCCAGGACTGGAGTTTGACATCCCTCTTCTAGAAAGTCCTCATATAACACTTCACATTTGTAAATATTAGAGGAAAGTGGAGTTGCATAATGCAGATTTATTTCATAGAGAGATACCACTTGAAGTATGAACCGAAGTTTATATGTTTTGTACATCTGTAACTTGTGATGAGAGGTTACCTTGGTTCCCAGCTGCACTTTGACATCAACCCTTTGCTTCTTCTGCTCCAGGATGCTCAGCAGGTACTCCTGAAACACGCCTATCCTGGTGAAGAAATGCTCGTTGTGCCAGCAGCCCTCCATGTTATCAAAGTCCACCCCGAGTCCCAGAAGAAACTTAACGCTGCGGGGATCCAGAGCGATCTGCTGGGGTCTGCAGAGCAGGGCGGTCCGGTACCTCTCATCCAGCACCGTCAGTTTCAGCACCTTCCCGGAGCGGACAGCGACCAGCGCGGCTGTCAGCCCCACGGGTCCCGAACCCACGATCAGCACCGAGATCCTGGCCCTCCACTGCCTGTAGCTGTCCAGGCTGACTTTCAGCAGCACATACAGGGCCACGGCCACCAAAGTGCTGACAGCAGTGTCATAGGCGAGCGCGCGATACTTTTCCTCCGCGTCCTCCCCGGTTCCTCCAACTCCAGCGTTTTCAGACCGCAAGCCCTCCATACCGAAGGGGGGTTTTTATCTGCGTGCCAGGCGCAGTCAGGAGCTGGATCCCTCCCGTGTTATTCAAACGATCATCCTCTCATTGTTATTGTCAGGATCAGAGAAGCTGGTTTTGCGTCTCGCCACATGCGTCCTCTGCTCTCAGCTGCAAGTTGAGTCGGTGCAGCACGATTCCCTCCCTCTCCGACAGCAAGATGTGTGTCCGGAGAGCGTCAGCACAAAGCGCAGCCAGCCCACGCATAAACACGCACGGAATCAGAGCACCCGCACTTCCTAAAGTTGCTTCTTAACTCAGGTTTGATCCAACAGATGCTGAAGAGCAAGCTGCACAGGCTGGACTGGGAGCTTTGGGTCAAGCTGGGAGAGATTATTGTTACCATGAAACCAGTCTGTCTCTTAAACCCACGCAAACGTGAAAAAAAAAACTCAACCCTGAGATAAATACAAAGTATGCAGCAGATTCTCAGCAATAATGTTATTTAGTCTCAATAAGATTATGCAAAAAAAAAAAAAAAAAGTCCATGGAGAGAAGATGTAGGGGACTGGTCACATGTGCTGGACCCTCACGCAGGGCCGGATTAAAATTATACTGGCCCCTGGGCTCAGAGTGTTCCAGGGGGCCCCTTCCCCACCGCAACCATGAAAATTGTGAATTATACACTGTGAATTGACACTTCTAACATCTCTCGGGCTATGGTATCAATGGCAATACACTAGACACTGTGCTGTAACTATCTGGCTTTTATGTACATTTTGTTTCATGTCCAAACTGCTGGTGTTCGCCATATGTGGGCCCCAAGTGGGCGTGGCCCCCCTGGGCCTGTGTCCATAATGCCCATTGAATAATCCGGCCTTTGCCTCACATCCAGTGGTGTAGTGGTCCCTCATGAAGTGGGTATACTCTCAATTTTCAGCCCTTGTTTTAAAAACAGACAAAAAGTAGCCCAGAAAAACACCGTTTCAGAAAAAGTGACTTTTCTCTTTAGTTTATCCCAAAAACCCATCAGTATATTTGCTCTTTGTCACATCATTTTTGCTCTTTGGTTTCAGGAAGGAAGAATTCTGAAAGGACTAAACCAATACTGAAACATAGACTAATGAGAGACAGGCTCATAGACGTATACAAATACCTTTATTATGTCTATGTTCAGACTAAAGTTAACACAGCTGATGGCTAATTAACTGCACCAGTGTAGCACCAGTGTAGCACCAGTAACCTCAGCTGAGCTGCTGGGCGACGTAGGTACATGTGTATAGGGTGGGTGTTTGTATTTGTAAAAGCAGCGTCGCAGGAGGTTTAGAAATGGGTATATTCAATGTTGACTGAAAAAGGTGTGTGTACTCCGTATAACCTGGACTACACTGCTCACGTCCTTCTTCATCTGGTACCATCTGTATCAGAAATATTTCCATTTTATTTGATCAATTAAAGCATTGAGAACATCACTGTCTGCATCTAAAGCTGTGAGCTCAGTTTGCTTTCATTTACCTTCCATGTCCTCTCCTCTGTGAACATGAGCTACGAACACACTTCACCAGAGTCATAGCTCTTCATGAAAACATGCATTTTAGTAACCTTGCTGTGAATCATACTGTGCAGAAACATTTCCTCTTTTCTTTTTGTAAGAAGCCATCCAAACCAGTCTGGTCTGGAAGAATTTTGCATAATCACTGCAAGGACTAAAAATCAGGCCCTAAAATGACTGCAAATGAGCACCATTTGGTTCTTTTCTTGCACCTGGTCATGCTGAATGACTTCAATGCATAACAATATACTTTTATTATGTGCTGACCTTTATGCCCTGATAATAAAATGAACACTTGAGTAATGATTAGATAAATTTCCCCAAATCACTCTGCATATAAGCCAAAGTCTTTACAGGGCTACCCATGGCTCTGGCTGTAAAAGAATAGCACATTTACACTGCCAACGATCCAGAGATGAAGTAGGGGGGGAGAGAAAGACAAACAAAGAGCGAGAGAGGGAGAGACACGGTGTGACACACTACACCTCCACTGGTGATTAGTTTCCACCTTTCAACCTCAGGTGCCTGGCAACTGGTACTGTCCAGCCAGTTCACATGAAGAGATATGCAGCTCTGATTACAGCCCATAAAAATAAACAAATGAGACAAAAGAAACCTGCAATGTTCCAGATCTTAAACAGCAAACCAGGAAAACTATGATTAAAAGGATGATCTAATTTCATAAGAATAAGTTTACCTAACTAAACAGTCTTTAACTTAATGCAGAGTGATTTGGGGAAAAAAAAATGCTGAGAAGATTTTTTTCTTTTAGCAAACAGTGTAACAGCACAACAACCCTTCAATGTATGTGGAACTGGTTTGACTAAATCTCACCTGTTATTTCTTAACACTGTCCCTTAAAATTCATAAAGTAAAATAAATAAACATCTAACAGCCTTGCTTTGATTTCCACATTAGCATGCTAATATATGCTGTTGGAAAGGAACGGTGGAGATCATCCTTCCACCAAACCTGGGATTTGAAAGTGTTAATTTCACTGAGTGGATCTCTAACACGTCCTTCTCTGACAACTGAACAAAAGCAGCTCTAAGAGCAGGTTTTTTTTTTTTTATCAGCTCGCTTTCATCTTACAGCCAGTAATGAGGTTGCACACAGACCTGAGGTCATTAGACACCCCACCCTCTGCGTTGCAGTCAGCCTATTGCTTCGCAATCCTTTATAGAAGATGGCCAAGAGAAGAATGTGCCAACATGGATCAGAGCTGTAGGAGTTGACGAGTTAACATTTATGTTGGGAGTGAAAGGGCTTTAAAGCTCATCAAGTAATACTCTTCATAGTAAAAGAAAATGCAGTAAACCCACATGCAGCACAGATTAAAAAATAAACAACAAATTCACTCCACTGACAACTAATCTGTGTCCACCCTAAGCTGTCCTTCTGTACTTCCATCCCCCCACCTCTGCTTGTTATACAAGCCAAGCCTGACATGTTGTCCTTACTGGCCGCAGCGTCAGCAGGTGCTTTGCAACAATCATATTTATCTGCTTGAGTAACAGATCTTCTCACAAAAAAAAACAAAAAAACATGCAAGTTACATTCCTAAACGATTAAACAAATCTGGATTAAGTTTGCTCAAATTTTCTGTTATCCTCTAAAAGTATTTCCACTTCTGTACAAGCAGAGTGCAACTCACTCTTTTTTGTTTTAAAGCGAACTGCAAACACTTTCCTCCTGGCAAATGATTTCAGGGCCTTAGCAAACATCGCTGACAGTGACGCATAAGATTAAATTGGACAAAAGCCAAAGCAGTTCGCTTATTCTAACTCAAGGACAGGTGGAAAAGTCTCCGTGGGTGGATGGACTTACTGATCAGATACATTTATTTATTCTTGTCTGAAGCTTCTTCACTGTAACTGTTCAGACAAAACTCTCTTTACTGTGGTTTAGATTCGAACTCAGAGGAAAATCCTTCACAAGTTGATAATTTCTACACTGCCAACCTGCCCAGATGAGCCTCTGAACAGTGACGTGTTCAGAGCTGACGGACTGAAACTGGTGACGTGGGCTCAGGCAGCCAAGAACATACTATCACCACAAGGAGCAGAATAGATCACCATGGTTACACAGAGTAATAGGGTCAGTGTGACGTTGGATGTTACTGTTTTAACAAAACTACAAGAGGTTCTTTCAGCAATCAGTCGTTGCAAATCTGGTTTCTGCTTGAATAATTCTTTGGACTGCTGTCTAGTCATGCATGTAGAAAGGACACAGTTTCCTAAATTATCCTTTTGCATCAGAATAACTTGTGACTTGCAAATTCTTGGGTAACAGAGCCGGCAATAAAGAAAAATTACAGATACAGATTGTGGTGAGACTCCTTTATTGTCTCTGCAGACACAATTTTTTGTATGAAAAAGCAAATTATGGAGGCTAGAAATAACCCTTTTCGGCAGTCCAGCTGCAGATGAGTGAAAATCTTGGCAAAGGGGGAAAAAAAGAAAGATCACAAATGGTTTTTCTTGAATATAGTTTGGCAAATTACGTTCTTACCACAACACGAAACTAAGTGAAAACTTAAGACGGAGACTATTAAAGGATTATATTTTCATAATATTCCTTGGAGCAGCCATATACTTTTATGTTCTCAGAAGTCCCAAACATCTGTAAACAGGCTGAGCCCATTATTTATATAACAAGAAGCTTTACCAACGTCAAGTTTGGGTTTTTTTGTTCTCTTTCTGCACTTTTGGACAAAGACCCCTCAGTATTATGAGGATGAAGCTCATTTCCTGTCACAACCACTATTCTGTTATTTTAAAAAAAAAAACAAAAACTGAGCAGCAGTAAAAGAAAAGAAAAAAAATAATCCAAAATGACATTGTAATACAACGAACCAAAAGCTTTGCTCTCATGTCTGTTAAAGAGCGTTGTACTCCACACACTTTGATGGATCAGTTGGGAAGTGTTTCTGGCAGATGGTCATTAGCCTCTTCAAACCCTGTTGGGAAACAAATATTGAGGAAATTTAACTTAAAAATATTTTTAAAAAAATGCAAACTATAACTTTTTTTTGGTTCAGTTTGGGTAGATTTCATTATCTGTTGTTTAATTCATTGTGAGACTGTTTATAATTTATAAAGCACTTTCTGAAAGATTAAATAGATTAAATTTATTTATTTGTACTCATTTTTAATAGATATAAAATGTAAAATTATTATCCATATACAATATTTTTACAGTAGCTAATGAGATATGTAGCCCTGCTGAAAATTTGAACATGAAACTATTTTAAAAGAAATCATTTTCAACTATGAATTGTCACTAAAAATGGTCCAGTGTAAACATAAAACTGAAATGTGTCAGTAGGTGCGTTTCCATTACACATAGAATTGCGCAAAAACTAAATATCACAATATATATTTTTTAAATTAAAAACAAAAAAAAAACACTAATGGAAACACTTACATTTTGAACAAATAAATCCCAAATATTGTTAAATAGTTTTGAGGCTCTCATGTGGTGGTTCTTCATTCGTTTCATTATATAGATATATGTCGCAACAGTGTAATGGTAACACAATCCTTACATTTACGTGTCCCTGGATGTGACATGAGGCATTGCAACCAGTACATTTCTGGTAAAGATGACGCGGTGTGGAAGAAAAACAGTGAATTTTAGTTTTTAGAAAAGAAAATGAGGGATTCAAAAAAAACTGCAGCAAGTAGAAAACGCCAAAATAATGCTACATGGCTACCTTGTATACGCAGCAATTCTCACAAAACCTTGTCACCCAAATGAGATTTTACAAGAACTGCGAGTTATGCGCTAAAAACTGTTCAATGGAAACACCCATAAATCCCAATTGTTGTTTGTCAAAACTTACAAATATGACTTTTACTTTGTGAGAAAATGTAATGGGAACGCAGCTGGTCATGTCCAACAGCCTGACGTGAGGTAACACTTTTACAAGAAGGTCATCTCATCCACGCACCTGAATATATTTCCTCTGCGTCTCGTCATTGAGGACGTGAGCCACGTGTTTGGAGAAGATCTTTTCTCGTCCAGTACGGGCGTGGATACCCACCATAGTCACACCAATAGGCCAGGGAGCATTACCAATGGCCATCTGTAAATAGGCATCATTTGCCTGAAATGAAAGAACATTATTAAAGCATGCAGTGATACATTTTTAACCATGAAGGAGCCTAAATATTATCATACCTTAACATACTCCCTCTCCAACATAAACTTAATGATGTCCGTAATTGAATCTTTGATGTCAGCAGGTAAACTCTAAAAGAGACATGAAGAAACAGAAAGATAAACCTAATCCACTCCACACAAGACCATATCTACAGAGATTTTCACTTTATTTATAATGTTACCTTCTTCCTTAACTTCCTGAAGAGGGGCTTGAGGTAAGACTCAGTCTGAGAGTGTGTTGCGCTCGCCAACTTGCCCTGAACGCTGCGCTTCACGTGGTCTTCTCGGCTGTTTAGATCTTTGGCCCAAACGCCCAGAAGAAACTAACAAACACCAACAGAAAACATGACTTCAATTATTTATTTGTGACCGATACAGAACATATGAACATTCCTGAATTCCTGCGATATTATGTTTCCTGTTGCTGTAAAAATAGCTAAAATAATTCAATCATGAAATAAATCATGTGCAGAAAACGTAGCTTTGCTGTAATTCTTCTTGTCCAACAGCTCCCTCTAGGTGAAAAGTAAAGCAGGATTTTCTTGCCTTACCCTTAAAAATTTGTCGATAACATCCTGGTCTCCATTGTCGTCACCTGTTCCCAGGGTTTTCCCAAGAGCCTTGGGACAAAAATAAAACATTAACCATAACCTTGACTGACAAACTAATATAAATGACGTGGTTTGAACTGAAGTAATGATTCATTTCATTTATAGAAAACAAGTTGTTATCGCACAACCATCTCCAAAACTACGTGAATTTTATTAACAAAATAAAAAAATAGAAACAACCCATTGAGTAATAAAACTGTTTTCAACCCTCACTGATAAACATCATTGAGCGCTGTACCTCAAGCTCTTCTATGGTGGTGTTTTCTTCGTGTACTTTCAGATCGTGTTGTGTGTCCATCTCCCCCGGCTCTGTCCCACCAACAATCTCGTTCAGGTACTGTTGGTCGATCTTGTCCATAGCTGCTTTCAGGTCATTTCTTAAGCCCTAGATACAGAAAAACAGCAAATATCCTGATCAAAGTGTATCAACTTATCCCATTTTTTTCTTCAGCTTTAGGACATGAGACCACTCACATAAAAGGATCGCTTACATACGAGAGTGAGGTCTTTGTAGAGTAGAGGCCATATGTAATATGCACAACAAATACAACGCTAAGGCCTACCTTGTTTACTTCTGGAGTAAGAATTTCTATTTTCCTGAGTCTTTGGAAAGCATCATAATCAGACTCTCCAAATAATCGGATTGGTTCGCCTCGTTCTCGAAGTCTCCTTATAACCTGCATAAACAGCCAAAAAAACATGAAGCATGTTGTCTGCAAAGCAAAATTCTTTTTTGACATAATTCTGATCTAATTTAACGCCTCACCTCCTGACGGGACAGCGTCATTGGCAGCTTCTCTTCTGTTAGTTCCAGTTCCAACGCTGGATTAGCTGAGGTGGATGCTTCATCTTTGTCCTGCTGATCAATCTTCAAGAGAACACGGAAGAAACAGAAATATGCAAACATTACAGAAAGAACTGAATCAAGTTGGAGCACTTCTTTTTGTAAGAAACAAAACTCGTGTTGTTTATCAGATGATGCCACAGACTGAAGAAGATGTGCCACTCAAAAAGCCCTGTTTTCACCAAGGGGTCCGGAAGCACAGCGATTTCTTTTAATTGGATTGACAAAGTAAACGACACAGAAACAAAGGAAGAGAACAGCAGACAGACATTTGTGCTCTCTATTTAACAACAAAAAATACATGATATATTAAAACACGGTGCAAAAGAAATGCATACCGTCCTGCATGAAGCTGGACCCGTTGAGGGAAACAAGGCTAAAGGGACTAAACTGCACACACATACATACACACACACACACACACACACACATCTCGATCTTACCTGCATCTGTTCTGATCAGACAAGTCACAAAATCAATATAAAGAAATTAAATATTTAACTTTTTATACAACTTCGTAAACTAGCAGCAAATTTTGAAGACTTACTAAAATAGAAATTCAGTCATTTACAATATCTGCAAAATAATAATAAAAACTCAGTATGGTACAACATCATGCGTTCATGGAGGCATGCATCACAGCACTCTTAGATTGTGGATGAAGCAGCACAATCTAAAAGACCGGTTAGGAAAATGTGACAAAAAAAAGCCTTCCAATCCTGTTTGTTCTACTCAAACAAACAAATTCTTATGAAAAGACAAACTAATAAGTTTGGTGTTTTAAGCTCCCAGCAAACTTCAGCAGAAATGTGATTCTCCAAGGAGCAAATGTTAGAAGGCAGTGCAAACCAATGACACAAAACCACAGAGCACCTGCAGCGGCTCTACATATCAAGGTTTCTGTGATAAATAATTTGCAAAATAAAAAGCATCGCCTGATAAGAAAAAAATAAAATATTTTTTTCTGTTTGTTTATCAAATTTTAGCTCAGTATGCCATGCTAAACTCCACAGTGGTTGTGCCCCACTTTGGCTTTGATGCTTCCCTTCCTTGTTCATCTTCTGTGTTTTTCACATTTAAATAATCCAAAATTTACTCTTAATTGTAGTCATGAGAGATAGTGATACATTTAAAGAAATGGCTAGAGCTATAAATACTGATCACAGAGGGTTGGAAGCATGAGATTACTCAACCAATCATAGAATGAAATTAGGGCTGGGTGATACATCGAATATACTCTAGATATCGTGGCTAGTCCTCTGTGCGATATAGAAAATGCCTATATTCGTCATATTCGAGTATCCTGTTGTCACACAGTTGTTTTTAGCTGTGGGCGGGGTTTTCTCCCTCCTCCTCGACTCTGCACCGCTTTGCACAGAGAGTTAAAGCAAGCGCACCTAGTTACGTACATAACGTGAGGTACGTGCTACGTCATGAGAGGCAGCGTGTAGCCACTGTTGCCCACTTGGCGACTTTCTCGCTAAATCTGGCGACTTTTTTTTGTGAAAAGCGACTAGCAACAAATCTAGCGACTTTTACTGGAGTTATTAGAGACTTTCCTGGTGTTTTGGCGACTGACTTTAAAGCGCGTATTGTAAAGTTATTGTTTCGAACGAGAGTCTCTCCCCATCCTAAAGCACTCAGTCGCTCCGGCTGCAGCTGCAGTCAGTCAGAGGAGCAGAGAGGACACCTGCACGACTCCACCTACAGTCACAATGAACAGCCAAATCCGCCACTGATCCCGCTCTGGATTACAGAGTGGGACATAAATTGACGTAAAGTTTTTCACGTCACGCAAAAATAATTAATTATATTTGATTACATTCACAGCCTCTGTCACTTACTCACCTCATCCACTGTGTGTGACACAAGCATATTTATCTAGCTCGCCATGTCTCTAAATAGTACAGAAAGGAGTGGGAATCAAATCCTGAATTAAAAACTGTCTGAAGCGTTTATTGGAGACGATACGAGGACATTCTGCCTGTATTATAAGACTGATTTCTATGCTAAACTCTGCGATGAATAAAAATACACAACAACTCAAAAACGTATCCACAAAGCAAAGCCTTATAATAGTTCATCATTTGAAAAGTCCCCCCTAGAGCACCTTTTTTCATACGCTGCATTTATTACATCATGCAAAGGCACTTTATTTTGTTTTAAAATGACATGTTTCTGCCACTGCTTTAACTGTTCAATAAATGCGGTTTTGATCAGTTTGCTTCGTTACAATTTCATCCTTTTGGCATGAATGTTTAAAATCAGCATATCTTAATGCATTACGAACAATTATGTTTTAATGGAGACACAAAATCATCTTACTGATGTGATTGTATGCACCAAAGCATTAATTCAAGGCTAAGGTAAATATCGAGATATATATCGTATATCGTGACATGCCATAAAAATATCGGGATATTACTAAAAGGTCATATCGCCCAGCCCTAAATGAAATGTAAAAAAATAATACAATTTTATGTTTGTGGCTTCAACCTTGAAGAAAAATCATTTTTGGGTCACTGTAAAACATAACTAACTCATTTTTTCTATGAGACAATATGTAGACAGATACAATTATAACACTACAGAATGATGTTACTTTTTTCAGCCATCTAATATCTATTTGATCGTTTATGACAACTCTTATCTGCGAAATAAAGTTGTTTTCACTAAGTTGTTTTTTCTTTTGTCCACCAAAACCTAAATCAGTCAAATTTCAGAGGATTGTGGATGCCAAGGA
>NC_136620.1:33148191-33238191 GCF_933228915.1 Telmatherina bonti | reverse complement strand
GTCTGGAACCTAAATTCATCTTCTTGGATGACAGCGCTCCCCCAAACTGGATCATGCTGGAGTATATTTTCAGAATTTTGGAGCGGAAAGGATGAGATGGTTTGCTTTAAATTTAGACATCAACCCAAATGATCCTGGCTGCTGTATGTGCAAGAAGGATCAAAAGGCAATTACAACTATTCAAGCTTGCAATCAAATCTTCCTTTGGTTTCAATTATTATAAAATTCAAATAGACGATTAAATAACAAGAAAAATGCTGGGTTAACTTCAGGACACGTTATTTAAGATACAATTCAGAGAGGACAAAACAACAAAACTCAAAATAATTTTAGAAGGATGGTGTCTTTCTTAACTGACAGTCATGAACATCTTTTTGTCAAATTTGCTCAAACATGATCCTGTAGTTTTAAATACGCAGAATTAAAAAAAAAAAAAAAAACAACAACAAAAAAAAAAAACCACCACCAACAACAAAAATGTTTATGTTTGATATATTAAGAGTGTTCGGGTCTAATTGCTGCTCTTGTTCAAATATCAGCTAATTGTCTGGACATTACCTCGACCTTTTAAATGAAACATACCATCAGGTGGCGCAAAGGGATATGTGACCGATTCTTAATATTAAAGTCATTAATTTATTTACATGGCGAAAGGGAAGGACCAACATCATGCTGGGAAGGGTGATCGATTTTATAACAGCATCTCCTTGGTCATTTTAACCTCAAAACGGTAAGAAGCTGTCGATGACCTGATCCAAAACGCAGGCTGAGAAGAAATTAACTGATTAATAATAAGGCAGACGCACAGTGATTCCGTGGAGAGTATCCTGGTCACTGATTTCGTCTTTCTGACTGCACGACTTGCTGAAAATCCCCCTCGAGGATGGAGTTTGGAGAAAGGAAAAGGAGAAGGAAGTCGCAGAGCTATAAGCTGGTCACAGATGAAGGTAGGCTGAATGCAAATGAATGCAAGACCTCGCAAGACGCGCGTCTGTCTGGGTGTTTGTCTGGCTCTGTGTGCCAGCAGAGACGACTCCGTAAACAAAAGCAACGGCCACGACAATGCCATGCATGTGCATCGATTATTTACCACGAGCTGACACTGTCAATTCAAGTCCTAAATGGAGGAAACAAAAACAATGAGGAAAAAAATACATATGTCCTGGTCATCAGTCTCAACATGGCCTATATACATTTTTTATGAATAAATTAACCAAACGATCCAAAATGTTGGCATTTGTTGCGCATCCTTAAAATGTTACACTGCTCACTTTTTGTTAAGACTGTCGGCTCCAAACGCCTGTCGACAACTACTTCATACTACCCACAGGTGGTGGTTTCTGCATGGGATGGGAGGGGGATGGATGAGGGGGTTTCCTTTGGTTTACACATCATAGCCCATCAGCCACATGATTCAGTCTCACAAAGCATAAACCAGCACAATTTTTTTTATGATAAATATCACTGTGGACTGCTTGTTTACTTCTATTATTCTGCTTACAGATTGTGATCCTTCACATGCAGTGAATGCCAGCTGCAAAGATGGCAAAACTAAGGATGCTGCTGTGTCTGATGGTACGCGCCATTCTGTGGATAAATTTTTGCAGTATGTCATTGCAGGTATGACTAATTATACCCACACTCTTTCCTCCTAATATAGTTTGGCTGGGTGATGAAGGCATGGAGATTAAACGGCAAATCACAGGAATGATGAGGCTTCTCAGCGATAAGACTGGTAGGGCATATCACCGTGTTGGAACCGAGCTGGGCAGCTCAACATCAGAGCTCCAGGATAGGCCCCTGAGTTGGGTGCATCAGCCTCCAGTTCTATCTCTTGTGTCAGAAGACCACCAGAACAGCAACTGGAACACCACAGGGGACCTGGAGCCTCCGCCTTCATCCATATCCAGACCTGTTCCCAACGGACCAGGCTGTGGCCAGTACAGCACACGCTCCAGAACCCTGAAGATCCTCAACAACACAAAGGATTTAATCAGAGCCAATGAAAGAAATGGTAGGGTGTCAAGGCATAGTAAATAAAGAGAGCAAAAAAAAAAAAAAGAGAAAAACTAACAAACACAACTTGAGATGCCTGAAGAGAATTGAATTTTGTCGTAAATGTTCAAGCAAAGGTGATTTTGAAGCACAAACTCGGGATTCTAAACAAGTTTATCCATCTAAGATAAACGTATATTTGTATGCATGCACCTTTTTGTCAGCGATATTGTATGAAAGCGCAATGAGCCTATATTAGGACGCAGGTTTAAGTAAACAATGGCTAATCAAAGCACTTTAAATTTCCAACAGATGTGCTCATCCCTGCTGTGCAAGAAACCTCCTGCTGTATGTGTAACTGTAAGGGCACCTTGCAGGCCATACTGCATGAGCTGCGTACCATGAGGAGGCTGATGCAGACTCAGAAAGGTCAGAAAATATACTTAAACACCCACTTTGAGAAAAAAAAAAGCAGAGAGGAAATAAGAATATAACAAATCTGTTTTTATAGCATCCTTTGGAAGACAGGAGCACACAGCATCCCCATGCCAACCTCGCCTTTGTCCGAGTTCCACTTCTCGCTATATGCACCGAAAGAAGAGGCCTGTCTATAAGGTGGCTCAGCTTAGTGTGTCCAGCACTAGAAGAGCCACTCTTTCCCCCGTAGGGACATCAACACCTACAGCTGCACCTGCAGAATCAGGAAAGAGGGAGGATTTTGAGAAACTAGACTCATCAACACCCAATGCGCATCCCATTTCTTGTGATGTTTCTTCGTTCCGAGCTCCGAATGATCCAGTAGCACAGTCCACACAGAATCCTCTTGTGAACCAACTGCAGGAGTCCCAAGCATTAGAGGTAATGCACATGCTCCTGCACATGCACTGTTTGTGGAAACATTACACCTGAGTAATCTGGCAGGTTGAGGTATGCGGTGATTTTATAAGGCAGAATAATACTGTCTTAATGTTTTTCAAGACTGATATTACAGAACCAAATAAGCTATTGTCTGCATCACAAAACTATTCAGAGTACAAGTGCCTGCATTAAAGGCTCTGGTCGAGAATGTTAAGTGACATCCTCATTTCTAAGAGGAACCTTTATTTTTTACCAGACGTATTCAGCAAACTTTCTCTCATCAGTTCAGAGTAGCTTCATCTACACTTATCATTTTTAATTCTAACTCGTACAACTGACAACTACTTTCCTTAAAAACAAACATGTTTATCTGTTTCAGCCAATAATTATAGGTCCCAAGCATTAATGCATGCATATTACTATTTGTGTGCATTTAGTGGGTGTTATACTCCCATTCCTTTCACGAAATTTTGACGAATTACTCCACCAACAGTTTCAACTCTACTTCCACAAGTTAAGACATCTGTCTCAATCAATAGTGTGTTTTCATGTGTGCTGTAAAAAAAAAAGTCTTATGGTATTTTGTAAAATTTGCTAAATAAATAAATCCCATTGAAATTATTGTGGTTTGGCCAAAATGAGTCAAAACCCCAGCACAATTTGGAGCCCTATCAATCAAGTATACTTTCAATTAGTGACTTAATTCAAGGTTTTAAAAAGGTAAGGAAACATAAAACTTGAACTGTCGGAAAGGACATGTACACCGCTTCGTCCGATGAAGGGTCGCGGGGAAGCTGGAGCCTATCTCAGCAGTCTTTGGGCGAAAGGCAGGGTACAGTCTGGACAGCTCGCCAGTCCATTGCAGGGCCACACAAAGACAAACAACCACTCTCTCCTATGGGCAATTTAGAGTAACCAATTAACCTAACATGCATGCCACTGTTCAAGCCTCCCCCAGCCAAGGATCGATCCAGCAACCATCTTGCTTCTTGCCACTATGCCACCATAACACCATAACACGATATCATGTACTCTAAATCTAGCCCTCAAAATTATTCTAAAAATTCCTTGAACTTCTCTCATACCCACAGTTTTTTTTTTTTTTTGGTACATGGGCAGATTAGGCAGAGCAAGGTAGGCTCATTTGTATAGAACATTTCATAAACAAGACAATTCAAAGTGCTTTACATAAAAACATTAAATCATTACAGGGAGGTGCAGAGAAGATTACAAACGAACAAGTCAAATGTTTAAAGGGTAACGAAAGTGATTAAATAAAAATAACAGTGTGAGGAATTAACAGTTACTATGATTTTATTTGGATCTCATCCAATGCCATCAGCGTTGTGATACGTCTTATGGTTTTTTTCTCAAATCTCCTCAGTGCAGAGCGTACATCCATTCCTTGCTCCACTGGATTCTATTTCTTCTCAGCTTTTCTTCTCGATTCAGGAGTTAAGAAGTGATTTTAATTCATCATAAACACTACATAGAAGACCATAGAATGATATAGAGTTACGCCTGTGTGTTCGGCTGACCTTGCTGGCATTCATGATTCAGTTTGTTTTGTATGACTCTCCTTTGGCGATCAAGGCTTTGTTGCTCAAGTGCTTCGTTGAATCCTAAAACAACTGACAGTTCTAACTTTGTGTCTGTTTCAATGACTGTTGTGTGTGCGTAGCATCTGAATCATGCACACACATCCCAGATACATTAATATGTAGTGATTCAGAGGAACAGGATGCTTTTAATGAACTAGCAAAACATTTTTTGTTTGTTTATAATCGATGTCAATGATTCAGTAATGTCATTCAGTGTCTATATATAGATGCACAATTCCCCATGCCTGTTTTCTTATTCTCTTTCACACAAATTGTACTGTAGGTGTGTTTACAAGTCAGGCAGTATGTCTATTCATAGTTCCTCCCTCAAACTCATTCAAGACTTTTCTGTCACCATAGGTGCCCCGTCTTTGTAACTGAGTGGGTAGTAGCTGCACTGGAAACCATCAAAATCTCTTCCCAGTATACTTTATAAACTGCTTTATCATCCGTTATCTGCTGTGTGTGTCTTCCTTGCAGTCTGAGGTGCGTCTTGCAGAAGATTATGATGTGTTCATCTCAAAGGCTCAACTAGACTCCATTCTGGTGAACTATACTCGCTCTGGTAGCCTCTTATTCCGCAAACTGGTGCGCATCCATACATTTTAAGTGTACTGAATGACCCTGTGAGACTGGTTAATGTTAGAGGCATGCAACAAATAGCTATTTATTTTAATCAGACTCATGTACAATCATTTTCATTCAAGTTTAATAAGCTCACTAGATATTTAACTATTTGGAAGCTACTGTACCCTTTCTTTTGTGATTTCTATTTTTTGGTCAAGATTTGTACTTTTTATGTTCAGGTGTGCGCCTTCTTTGATGATGCTACCTTGGCTAACTCATTGCCAAATGGTAAAAGGAAGAGAGGGCTCAATGATAATCGTAAAGGCCTGGACCAGAATATAGTGGGTGCAATTAAAGGTAAGGATGAGAAAATACATCAACGCTCTAATCAGTCTCTTTGTTACTTAAATACAACGATTTTTAATCACATGTCTGAAGTATTTTTTTGTATATTTGTGCCATTTCTGTGTGCCCAGTGTTTACAGAGAAATACTGCACTGAACACAAAATAGAGAAGTTGCCTGGTCCCCGAGACTGGGTGCAGATCCTTCAAGATCAGATTAAACTTGCAAGACGGAGGCTGAAAAGAGGTCTGCCTAGTCATTTTTTTAAATTATGAACTACACTCTATGTTTCCATTGTACTTTGTGTAAAATTATGTTTAAAATGTATTTTTCTATGGTGCAAGGATTTATTTCTTAAATCTATCTATCTATCTATTAGGGGTGGGAAAATCAAATCTAAAAATCGAAAATCTGGATTTTTTTGCTTCACAATTTTAAAATCAATTATTTTGTTAAAAAATTGATTTTTTAAAAATAAATAAATATAATCCATAATAAACTTTTTGTCATTTTTATATTTTTTATTGATCTTTTTACTTGTCTTCTTGGGCATTATAGCAGCAGAATGATGATCTGGCTACTGGGGTGTTTTTTCCTGACTGAAATCAAGAAAAATGACGCGTATAAAAAAAGTTTTATACATTATTTTTGTTTTTAATCTACAACAATCAGTAGTATGAAAGAATTGTGAGAATCGAATTGGGACAAAAGCAAAAGCATCTATCTATCTATCTATCTATCTATCTATCTATCTATCTATCTATCTATCTATCTATCTATCTATCTATCTATCTATCTATCTATCTATCTATCTACCAACCTGTTTCTACTTTTCTCTCTTCAGATGCTGCAGAAGTGGAGGATAACTCAAATGGACCATCCACAAGTATTGACCTTATATATAACTGTTCATATAATGCACGTCTACTACTCACATTATCTACAACATGTCTGCTTTCTGTACGATGCATCTCCACCTTTATCCTGGCATTTTCCATCATCTTAGGAAATCTTTCAATGAGACCCCCCACCCCCATCCCCCACCCCACCCCCCCTCCCCCACCCCACAGAGCATACAATGGCTTTACCTCTCCTCGTTTTATTGTCGCAACACACACAAAACTAGCATCGCTGGCTTGCTCATTGGTTCAAGGGTCTTTGTCATGCTGTTGCAGTGACATTTGACATTTTCATGCAGCTTTCCAAAATGTCAGTTAATTATCTTCACACCATGCATCATTTCTTCACTTTCACCTCTATATTTGACCAATAGAGGTTCTCAGCTTGCTGCGCATCATTGTGGATGGGGTGGGGGGGGAGTGAAGCCATACTAAATATTAACAGTTATTTTTCTCTCTTTATAGGTTGTGATTATAACAAGTCTGCAAGTGTGGAACAGGCAGTGATGAACATGACAGGTTGATTCAACAACTGCCACAATAGCCTTGCAGCACATCATTTCTTCATTCATTATCCGAACCGCTTAGTCTGATTAAGGGTCACGGGGAAGCTGGAGCATATCCCACCAGTCTTTGAGCGAGAGGCGGGGTTCACCCTGGACAGGTCGCCAGTCTATCGCAGGGCTTGCAGCACATCAGTTGTCTTCATTAAATCTCTGAATGGATTTCGTCTTTCTACTGTGAACATCTACGTTTGATGAATGTAAAGGGAAAGAAGTGGATCAAATAATAAACATAATTTTATCCCTTTCTTGTCTTTATCATAAATAATAAAGCTGTAAAATGTATATTTGTAGTTGTTCTGACTTTTCATTGGACACATATTAAACTACTAGGATTCTCAATGTTTACATTTTGAGTGAGAGCTTTAAATATCATACTTTTATGTCATCACTAGAAAGGATCACAAGTTTAGATTGTGGTAAAGTATTGTAGTGATCTTTTACTTTTTTTCCCTTTAAATGTTTAGATATCTGTTGTGAACTGTGCCTTTTAGGTAACAAGTATACTTGATGTAATGTGCAGTGCACGCCTACCTTATTTGCTAACATAACATTGAACTGTAATCCATTTTTGGTAAATTATGCTGTTCAAAATAGATTGATAGGCTCCATCTGACAAAGTAAAAAAAACATAACATACATTAATCTGATTTTTTTTTTTCTTTCATGTTAAACTTTAGGCTATGCATATCACCCATGTTGTTATTGCCAGTTATGTATTTTTCTTTAATTTGTAACCGAAACATAATAGCTGTACCTATTATTAAATGGTTTTCGACAATTGTATTTATGTTGTCTTTTGTGTACTAGAAAGATATTTGATAATAAATGACACCCACTGTTAATTTTTTTGAACCACAGGTGTCAAACTCCACTCCTCAAGGGCCAGTATCCTGCAGGTTTTTTGCAGGTTTTTTGTTATCTCCATGCTCCAAAACACCTGAACAAAATGAATGAACAGGTTGACAAGAAGCTGTTAGATCCATTTGATTTGAATCAGGTGTGTTTGAGCATGGAAACAACAAAAACCTGCTGGATACCGGCCCTTGAGGACTGGAGTTTGACACCCCTATGTAATGTTGCAGTACAAGAAAATACTTGTTTGAGACTTCTTTTAAATATTCTTATAATATAAGCTCAAATTTTAATGTCAAGAACACTGTTTTTGTAATGTACATTAACTTTCATCTTAATGTTTAGTAGTTTTTTTTTTTTTTTAAGTTATTGCTTTTTTTTTTATTTATTTATTTTTTTTAACTTTATTTAAAGAAATTGTATAACAATACAGCTTGTAACAGGTGTAAAGCTTTCCAGGTACATATAATGCAACTGAGCAGTAAAACTGTAACATAAGGAAAAAAGAAAAAAAAACAAAAAACAAAAAAACAAAAAAACATGAAAACAAAACAAACAAGAGTTAACACTATTGCAAACTAAAGTTTTGATTATATATATATATATATATATATATATATATATATATATATATATATATATATATTACATACATTCCATATGTATGTAGATTTATTTGTAAGAGAGCAAACAAAGAAAAGGGAAACAGCAAAATACACTTGTAGTTCAAACAGCTTATTCAAAAAGTCAAATAATTTATAGGCTTTAGGGAATTTACAATATTTCGGGGCCTTTTTCAACAAAATTAGTTCTTTATAAATGCTTCAAGAATTGTGTAAATTTTCAAAACTCTACATTTGTGAATAAAATTTTTTTGCCAATATAATCAAATTATTATTTTCAAATTCAACTCTTATTTTCCATTTGCAGACCAAATCTAATTTTTTTTAAAGGATAGCGGGGGAAAATCCAATATTGAAAACTAACCCAGAAATCAGCCGATTTTCCACACGAATAAAAGAGGTGTTCTACAGCTTCAAAGTCAGCATTACAGAAAGTACACATGTTCATACCAATATTAAATTTACTATGTAGGAATTCATTTGAAGGATAAATGACATTCAAAATTTTGAATTGATTTTCTTTTGCTTTAGGTGGAATTGGAAAGGATAAATATTGAGTCATAAATTTAGGACTATAATCTTTAAAAAATGGTTTCCTTTTTAATTGCGATGGAAAGTAATGTTTAGTCAGGTTTGTACTTAAAAATCTGTTTTTACATTTGTTGTCCTTAAATTGGCATCCTTCAGTTATTAGTGACGGGATCTTGATATGATATGAAGAGTGCATTTGGACTTCTTTAGCCATTTGGATCATTGTTAAGGAGATATCTTGATGTTTATTAGTTTTAGGTAAAAGGAGGGAAAACATTAAATTAAAGGTACACTCCATTGTAGAAATTTTGTTGCCAGACTTTTTGGCTCATTAAAGGGGATGTTGAAGCCGCCACTGAGCACACAGAGGACCCTTTTGTTTTCTGATTAGTTTCCTCTTTAAATTACCAACCAGTTTTTCTTTATTACAAATAAATACACACCCGATAAAAATCATTATAGAAATATATTGAAGCTGATGTAGTAGTTTTGAATTTTTTGTCACCTTACTCAAACGTAAAAAGACAAACGTTAACCCTTTTCGTCAGGCTTTCTTGTAGGACACCTAATTCCAGGCGCGATGCATGCTGGAGGCATCCCCGCTCTTCTGTCGGGATCCACCGCTAACGTGAAGCTGGTAAGGATAAACTGGTCGGGGCAATTAAAGGGGAAATGGTGCACGAATATAACTCCACTTTGGTCCTAAAATCACATCTAGGCCAACTGTAAACAAATCCTTTGTACCGTATCACTGGAGTAGTTCCACAAACAGGACGTTGATGGTTTTTCTATTGATAGCAGCTGTGATGTTGCAGTCATCGCATGGCGAGGGACAGGAAGGGGTTAATTTTTTCCGCCGCCGACATTTTCATTCGGCGCTCTACGGCAACTTTTTAACTTACATGTGCAAGAAGCGGGCTCGTTGATTTGCAACAAGGGATTGTGTTTAGGTCGCAGAGTGCACCGTGCGTAGTGTTAGAGACGTGTTTGGTGTTGCATTGATAAGCAAAGCGCTCTTTGTTGCACAGAGCTACTCATCACCGCATGCATGGATCCGCGTTTGTTAGCCACGACTAGCATGAAATAAACAAAAAACCTGCATTTTCAGCAAAACAAACAGATATGGAAGACGTACCGCTCACTGTCAACACACATGCTCTGAAGTTAAAACTCCATAAAGTTAACGTTTTGTTTGCAACACACAAAATAGGAGGTTTTGTTAAAGGCATCACTTTTGTTGTTAGCCAGTGCCTTGGGGTTGAATGAACGTGGGATCATTTTCTCTTGAACACTACCCCTGTGTACCAACAGAGGCCCAATCTTCCACTTAATGTATTTTCAACCATTATCCTGATGTTGAAATGAGAAATATTCAGAAATAACTGTAGGAAATGTAGCTGGTTCATTGTATGAGGCTCAGACATAACATGTGTCGTTGTCCTTAAAAGTGAAATAAAAACATGGATGAAATGAAAACATCTCCATGAGTTTCTTTCAGGCTTTTCTGTTCAGGTTAATGGAAACCATAATCATAGTATCACAGAGTTGATACAGAGGGAAACAATGAGTCATGCACAGTATGTGGAGTTATTTTTAATTAATAAATAGCTATGAATTAAAAAGACTGGAGTTAAAGTATCTACTGTAAACAAGTTTAAGCTATAGAAAATCAGAATTCATTCAGAAGTTATTTAAATTGTGCAGATATGACATGTTAAGTAAGAATATACATAAGTATTCACGCTAGTCAGCTAAATTTCTTTGTTCATTAAGTCTGTTATTCTTCTATTTCTTTGTGACAACCAAACAATGTTTGTTACACCGGATTTGTTGTTTTTAATTACCTGTTGATTGACATTGAACAGTGGGGAGGACCCAGAGTTTCTTCAGACATGTCTGTGAGGGAGTCTTTTAACCCTGAAAGCTATGAGCTGGACAAGAACTTCAGGCTCACGCGCTTTGCTGAGCTCAAAGGCACAGGCTGCAAGGTTTGCCATACATAACTAAATCTGTCTTTGTGTTTTTGACCTGATATTACCACATTATAAAAGGGGATCATGTATGGAAATAATGGCACTGTTTGGACTTTCTGTAGGTCCCCCAAGATGTGTTACAGAAGCTGCTAGAAACTCTACAGGAGAACCACTATCAAGAGGATGAACAGTTCCTGGGGGCAGTGATGCCTCGATTAGGTAATACAGTCACTACAATGCTTTCTAACATCTAACGAAGAGGCTTTTCCAGCCATAGAAAAAAAGAAGTTCTTAACGTATTTTTATAAATGAGTCAAGAATAAGCACTGATCAAAAGTCAGGACATGCCTTCTGTGTCAGAACGAATAGCTAAATGTATCCAATAAGTTGTAAAGAAATGTCTTTACAAAGCAGGTCTGATGAGAATTTATCTTCACAATATAAACCTACTTTGTGTGTGTATGTGTTTGTTTTTAAACACTGTGTACGACATATTCCTGACCATATTGACTCTGGTGTATGAAGGTTTCTTTGTTAGTTTCGAGCAAGAAGCACATCATCATAGCAAAGCTTAGAAAACTAAATCCTCATTTGTGAAATGATGACTTCTTAAAATTGGACAAACTTACAAGAAAAAAAAGTTATTTGGCGTCTAGATTTCGTTCTGTGTGAAAGTCCTTTTGTAAAATACTTCAGAGCTTTGTCCCAGTGCTGCATCACAAAGAAGTCAAGCATAAAACTCTGCAAATCAGCTAAATTGTTTTTTTATTTTATTTTATTTTAAATAAGGTATAGGCATGGACACCTGTGTGATCCCTCTCAGACACGGTGGGCTTTCTTTGGTCCAGACGACAGATTATATCTATCCCATTGTGGATGACCCCTACATGATGGTATGGAGCTTACCTTTTATTGGAATTACTTATTGTTTTCCTCTTAATTCATATCAGAAATTGGAAAATGTCCCAGTTAGATGAATTACTCTTGGTTGCCTGTTTTGCTTGGGATTCATGTTACCCTGACTGACACACAAACCACTCATGTTATTAATTTTTTAGTATTTCTCTCTTACAGGGACGAATCGCTTGTGCCAATGTTTTAAGTGACCTGTATGCCATGGGAGTGACAGAGTGTGACAACATGTTAATGCTTCTAGGAGTCAGCAATAAAATGTCAGAGAAGGTAAGAAATATTTCATTTAGATAATTTTTTCTGATAGTAGTATTTAACTGAATGGTTTTATTATAAGAAAAAAAAAAATCAAAACACAGTCTGCAGCTTTGGGGGGGTCAGTTCAGGTCTTGTGTGTGTCAACATGATTTATGTCTTGTTTTCTAATGGCCAGAAAGGTCTCTGTGGACCCGTCTGCATATAGACGGCCTGAAAAATGAGTCCAGACTGTATGTACTGCTCACAAAGTGACTTTGATGAGGCAGGGAAGCAAAAAACTTTAGTGACTGAATATAACTAGTACACTGTGTGCCTAGTTATTAAGCAGTGGTGTCTCATATCCACAGTTTTATTTCAGTATTTAAAAAGAGAAGATTCACAAGGACACACTGGTGGTGTTTTTGACATTTTTCTCCTTTGCAATAAAAACCAAACAATGAGGCTCCTTCATGGTGTTGTAAAGTTGCCAGTTTCAGTTGTCATGCACACACAGGGGATGCATTGGCTCAGATAACCTGATATTGAAATAATGAATAAAAGATGGGGACACTCTTGGCTGTAATATGTTAAAGTCTGCATCATTCTGAACACATGGAAACGGAAATGACCGTCACTTGAATTTTGCTTCAGTTTTGATTGCATTAAGCAGATGTGTTGCCATGTTTTGACCATGACTTGTGGTTATTGATTGTTTTTTTTCCTGCTTTTCCTTTCCATAACTGTCCAAAACACTTAGGTATATTGCTGTTTTCTCTTGACATAATACTGGTACTTGTTTTGTTTTGTTTTTTTTAAATAAGTTTTGGGTATCAGTAGAGCTTGATAGTCTGGTAAATCACACTTATAAAACACACCTAGCAGTTACTGAGATGCATTCATTTAGGTTGTATTTGCATTGGAATTGGTTCATAGATGAATAGCTGGGGTGTGTTTGGGCTAAAATGAGGGCCTGCTCTTGAATGTTTGTACACTGATTCTTCTGAGAGGAAGGGGAAACTTAACCGATTAACAACATTGCCTATTAGCAAATTTTGGTGTCTGAACAGAGTTAGTCAGTGGTGACACTGTTTAATTTTTGCTTGAGTCCACCTGTCTTGAACGACACCTGAACAGCAATGCCAGCATGGTGAGGTGGATTTGTTTCTGCTTCTTTCAGCAAACATTGGTTAGTTAAAATGTGACTGCATCAGGCCCACTTCTTGCAATGAATGCCTTGAGCTATCGCAGATTATCAGTGTTGAATTATGAATTCTGCGTCTGCTCTAACATTAGTGTTTGTTTACAGGAGAGAGACAAAGTCATGCCTCTAATCATCCAAGGATTTAAAGATGCATCGGAGGAGGCTGGCACATCTGTAACCGGTGGACAAACGGTGCTCAACCCCTGGGTAGTAATGGGAGGAGTTGCCACAACAGTCTGTCAGCCCAATGAGTTTATCATGTAGGAATCAAGTTTGCTTTTCATTCTTTTTTTTTTTTTACCCTCTTCTGGAAGTTTAAGTAGAAATAATGATGGTGCCATCTCCTACATTTCTTAGGCCAGACAATGCAGTGCCAGGAGACGTGTTGGTGTTGACCAAACCTCTTGGAACACAAGTAGCTGTTGCAGTGCACCAGTGGCTAGATATTGCAAGTCTATCTGCTTTTTTAATTTTTTTTTTTTTTTTTTTTTTTTAAATAATTTTTTAAGAATATCCAATAATGACTAGTTGCATTTGTTTTCTGTCTTGTTCAGCCTGAGAAGTGGAACAAGATAAAGCTTGTGGTGACCCAGGAAGATGTTGAGTTGGCCTACCACGAAGCCATGATGAACATGGCCCGGCTCAACAGGACTGGTAAAGCCATCACTGACATGTTGGATCTGAAGTGCAGCTTATTTTTGCTTGTCACGATTCCTGTCACGTTAATAAAGATCAGCTATATTGAATTTAGAAATCACAGCGCCCCCTGCAGGTGCTCAGCTGTTCTGCACCTTCTGTGGAAAAGTAGCGTCTGATCATTAAAAGTTAATCCACATAAACACCCCTTCCAATAACTTTATGATAATGATACATGTGGGACAAAAAGCTAGAGAATTCAACTTTATGAGTTAACCCAGAAACATGTCATGACATTGGAGCATTCTGATCAGGATTTTTGGAGCAGATCAATGACCAACAACCACTGGAAACAGGATGAGCAGATACTGATCACATGGTTTATTTAAAGACTTATATTTATCATGTACCACTATTTACTAATAAACTATTTCTTTTTATTTATTAAAGATAAGATGATGATTTGACAGCTTCTTATTTATCAGCTGTCGATGTTGCATCATTATTTAAACCAGTGCTTCTCAATTCTGGTCCTCAGGCCATCTGCATGTTTTAAACATGACCCTGCTCCAAAGCACCTGGGTCAGATTATTGAACCTCCTCATCAAGTTCTTTGCAGCCTTTATTCCATTCAGGTGTGTTAAAGTAGGGTTGTCTATAAAACTGGCAGGTCAGGAGGCCTGAGGACAGGAATTGACTTTAGTTACTGGGAATAGTTAAAGGTTATGAAATATAGTTTTCTTATTACAAATAAGTCACATATTTAAATAGGGGGTAAAATAATAATACTTAAAAATTAAAAAGTGTGTAGTTATAAATAGTGATTGTTTGGTAATTAAACATTTTACGATGTAATAGTGGTCAGCCTTTTCAGTTGGACTTTTTAGTGATCAAAGTGTTTAGGGTTAAAGTTGAATCAGTCTGATTACCCTGGGATGTAAAATCAGTGGTTCATATAGAACCATTTTTGGTTCTAACTTCTTGCTTTTATTATGTATTTAATGAATACATATTAAATACACTAGACAAAGGGCTACATAAAGAATTAGGATGGCAGATGATGACTGTAAATGCCAAACATGACAACATCCGTTATCAGGCGTCATGACTGTCCGCGTCAAATGCCATAAGAAACCGAGTAGGTTGGATCATTTCTGTACCGTCAACTTAACAATCTGCTGTGAACAAAGAATAGAAACAGTTCCTGATTAACTTCTGATCAAACAATCAATCAGGATTTCTTTGTTTATCACTTTTCATACAATCAGAATGCGTCAAAATCTGCTTCTGTTAGTTTAAATATTAATTAAAATGAAATGCAAATGTTCCAGCACAAAAACAGCAAAAAAAACAAGCATGTGAATAATTTTATTATCGAGAAGCATTTCTGAGTTCCTTTTCTCTTCTTCCTTGCAGCTGCTGGTCTCATGCACACCTTCAACGCCCACGCAGCCACCGATATCACAGGGTTTGGCATCCTCGGCCACGCTCAGACGCTGGCGCGACAACAGCGAAGTGAGGTGTCCTTTGTGATTCACAACCTCCCAGTGCTTGCCAAGATGGCTGCCGTGTCAAAGGCCTGTGGAAACATGTTTGGACTCATGCATGGCACCTGCCCTGAAACGTCAGGTATAAATTTACATGGTTGTGTTAGTGCCTGTTTTAATTATTGTATTTTTTCAATCTAAATATTGTTTATAGCGTGCAGCGTCTCGCAAAACATCTGTTCAGATAAGGTCAAACATGTGAGGATGGAGTCTTAAAGGCATAAATTTGTATGTAAGAACAAAACAAAAGTAAGGATTTGGTTTTTTTTTTATTTTCTTGTTAAGTCCTTAAAATATTACTTCCAGAAAAAAAATCTGTTTTACTTCTGACTTTCCCAATTCCTGAAATCAAAGTTATTTAATTCAAAGAAGTATTGTTTGTAGTTCAGTGTTAATGGAAAAAAGAAACTCTTTGAGACTTTTCACCGAAGGCTCGCATCCGTTTTTACATTTTTGCCTTTGGAGATGAGAGCAGTGAGTGACACTTGTGCCCACTAAGGTGCTCGGATAAGAGCACTTCTTACTGTCACCACTCTACTGATGCAAAAGTATCAGATTTTTCATTTCCAGAAAGGTCCTTGTGTTTCCATGTCTATATAGTGGGATGATAACTGCTAATCAGGAAAAAAAAAAGTTTCTTATCACATCAGTTCTGACAAATTGTATGAATCCTGAAATACTAATAACCGTCCAACAGAAAGGCGAGAAAAAAGCAGATTTTTCAAAGCAGACGTCTCCGACAGTGAATGTTTTTGGTGATTGTTCTGCTTTTATCACCAAACAAGTTGCGAGCTTGTTAATGAGCTGCATAGTTGACACTCATGGGGTGTTGCTAGGATCAAGATTTTCACCATCAACACTTTTCTATCCAAGTAAGAGACAATTTGTGAACTTATCATAATGCGAAAAGCACAAAAAGGACCAGAGGGGAGACTGTTTAGAAAGAAAAGAAGGGAGCCTTGGTACGGTGATCCATCATCATTTAGACTTACATTTTCCTGTTCTCTCTCACTTGTAGGAGGTCTGCTTATCTGTTTGCCTCGGGAGCAGGCTGCTCGCTTCTGTGCTGAGATCAAATCGCCAAAATACGGAGAGGGCCACCAAGCGTGGATCATCGGGATTGTAGAGAAAGGAAACCGCACGGCTCGCATCATAGACAAGCCGCGAATCATTGAGGTGGCGCCACAAGCAGCCACGCAGAATGTCAACCCCTCACCCGGTAAAACTTCTTAATCCTCTGATTGCTGCATCATAGACCTGAACCCAAACGCTCTGTTGAGAGATTTTAGACGCATAAACTACAAAAACCATCCTAGAGTGTCGAAATATTTCCACAAAATAATGAATGCACAACAAAGACTGGGTTGGCGTGAATCAACGTGGAAACAGCCCCACACTGTGGCCTCGGGAGCACATCGCCACCCAGTGGACTCAACTTGCAGTTTACCCATGAAAAAAAACCAACTAATTGGCAAGGAGTAGAGCATACCGTACTTATAATCCATTTGCCTTTTGTGTCTGTTATGTTCGGTGTGCTTGACTGGCAGGCAGCTTCTGATAAGAGAGTGATAATGAAGACAATAATCTCATACTGTTGATTCATTTTGAATCTTAGGAAGTCTGGAGTCTGTTGCCTCTTTGTCTTTTTTAAAATTGCTCTCATCAAACAGGCGCACTATGTATTGGTGTTTTTGTTTGTTGTTCATTCACTTTGTACAGTTTAAAAGCCTAGTTTTAGTTCATTGCTGTATCTGATGCCTCGAAAAACATAGTGTGACCAGAACGGCTTGTTTTTTTTTTTTTTTAATTACTTTGACTTTTTGTATCGTCCCCACATAAACTAATAAATATTCAAAGTGAAGATGGATTGTTCTTCCTACCATGGAGCTGTACTAATGTAAAATAACTACATCAAATTGTATGAATTCTGATTACAAGATAGACTTACCAGGTCTAAAAAACAGATTCTTGTCCCTTTAGCTATACATATATATATATATATATATATATATATGTATATATATATATATATATATATATATATATATATATATATACACACACACACACACAGTAAGCAGATCATAGTTTAATGATTAAGATGAAATCTACACAGCCATCAGGAAACAAACCTTTCTACCATCTACTCAAAGTAGGTCATATTTTCAGCAATACGATGTGAGTTTAACATATATGATCGAAGAACTGGTTTAAAACGAGTTGCTCTTTTCGGTGAGGTGGTTGCCTTTTATTTTGATTTTAGTGCATTCACTAGAGGTGCCAGATAACATGCTGAAAGCAAACAGACCATGATGTTCCTAGTTGGTCAATGTTTAGGTCCTAATTTGCACGGGTGAATCTGGAGGAACTGTAAATGTTAGTAACAACATATATTCTCCATCTCGCCTCTTATAATAAACGTTTATCCTGATACTTTGCTTTTCTGTCTTTTTGTGTATTCAAACATGAAGATGGTTATTAGCAAAGAAATAATAGCAAATTAGTAGCACAATGGATGAAAATGATCTCCAAATATGAATTCCCAAGAATCCAACAAGAGACATTGTTTCAAACTGGATTCCTCAGACAAATATATTTACAAAGTGAATTTTTACAGAGATGTTTTTACATTTGTCAGCATAAATACAATGTGAGGCTTACACTAATAGGAGAGAAACAAATACTGTAAAAACTGTGTGTGTCCTGTCTCTAAAGATAAGTTAAGCATTAAACAAAGCAACTCTGATACAAATAATATAAGCAGGAATAAATTAAAGGAGTTACAACTTTGTCTGACTGAGTGGGATGAACCCACTTCTGTAAAATGAAATGCAGAAAGATCCTAAATGCTGTCAGACGTTTCCCTATTTATAAGGCATGGCAAAGACCCTCCCCCCGGGCCTGTTAAATGTGCTTTTTCCCATTTTCCAGATGCTCACACTTTGCATGCTCCACTGGCTTCTTATCATTTTCAAGTTTAAAAAGTGCCTGGATGTCAGTCATGGCCTTCTGAATGTGCTGACCAAACTGGTGAGAGTCCTACAGGTCACAAAGAAAAGCAGAGAAACGGAAAAACTTTCAGTTTGGACAGATGCTGTTCGCCTTCGTAGGTTGATCTGTTTATTGACTCATTTCGTGCTCTTACCGTGTTCGGGCTGGAGAACTTGCTGGAAATGTGGAATGTAATGAGGTTTTCTCCAACAATGATATACGAGACACCATAGCCATCATCAGCCACCTGGAAAAGTACAAAAATAATGCTATAATATATGCTATCTGATGTGTTGATTTCCACCTACAATGAATTTACTCACGGGACCAAATCCCCCTCCGGCGCCCACGTATTTAGGGAACTTGTTAATGTCCACTAAATTCAGCTGCTGCTGTGGAGTCTGGCTTGTGGACAACTTCCATGGCTCTGAAAGTACCTGGAAGTGTGGATATTAAAAACAGAACAGAAAATAGAAGATTAGTTGTGAAGCAGTGTGTTAAATGACGATGAGAAAGAGATGGTTATACTTTTAACCTTTGTAAGAAATGGCGAGTCAACACCAAGGTATTTGGACACTATGTAAAGACAGAAGAGGTGGCGGTCGATGCCAGATCCAGTCATGGCCATACGATACATGTTCTGATGCTTCTCTGCTGCTTTACAAAACAGTGCAAGTCTCTGGGCATTCTGGTCACAAAAGCAGAAGGCAATCATTCAGTTTAGTTTAATGCTCTTTCCTATGTACATCCACAAATAAAAGCACAAAACAAGCATGTTGCTGAGACATATTCCAATAACCTTGTTTTTGTGCACATAAAAGGGTCAATTTAACCTCTGTAAAAACAACAGAGAGTTCAGAATTCAAGGCACAGAGATATGCTGCCTCGAAGTCTTGGTGACCGAGTCCTCAGCTGATAATGTGACATTTTAGTCTCGCAATAAATGTGTACACACACACACACACACACACACACACACACACACACACACTATGTCATGACACCACATCTGGAGCACAGCATGCGTCCAAAGTTTAGTTATTCTGAGAAAAAAAAGGCTAAATACACCACAGCTAATAAGGTCAGTACATCATGTCATGCTAGTGTTTTATGGTAATGAATATTTCGTTTTGACTTTTTAGTGCTTTTCTGTATCCGGCTTACTGTTGCACTCGTGTCCTCCATTGCTCTGACAAAAGCAACGGCCTCAGAGGTGCAGGAGCGCACCGTTTCTGTCCGTCCATCTCTGAACATTCGAGTCATTGATGACTCGTATGTCAAACAGAAAACACCCTGGTCCTTTAAACAAAAAAAAAAAAAAAAAAAAAAGTGAAAACTTTGGTTTAATTTAATGAGTTAGAAATGAGTTAGAAAAATAACAGAACAATGAGGAAATTTATCAGTAACTCGGTGACAGAGAGCAGGCCTACCCTGAACTGTGCTAACTGCAGGGCCAGCTGGATGAAAGCATCAGGGCTTGTTCTGCACTTCTTGATCAGGCCTTTCCCAAAGTCATGAAACAGGTATCCACAGAAGTCCACGTCATCCGCTAACTGTTTGGCTGACAGATATGAAGCTTCTACAATATCTTGGCACTAACACAGCGGCAAAAACAAAGAGATTCAAATCAGAAAAATCCAGAAATAAACTGAAATAATAATCAGAAATCATCCTTTACCTCCTCTGAAATTTGCCACTGCAGTCGAGTTGGAACAGGCAGGCTCCTGTTTATGTCCCCTTTACAATGCCCCTCCTCTGTATAGCCAAGATGGAAGCAGTCTGTTGAAACAACATACTAAATAGAAAGGAAATTATTGAAGAACAGTGCAAACATTAAGAATCTGCTTTTATTTTTGGTTTAAAACATATTTCCCACCTCCCACATGTGTCCCACGATTGGTGCGTCAGCCCAGGAATGCTCAATATTTACTCCCATCTTTCCATTAGGATATGAGATTAAGGTGAAAGACTTGTCAAACCACCTGGGTGGAGAAAAAAAAAAACAAACACACACCCTACTGAATGTCAAGTCTTGACTCAGGGTGAGACCTGGGGCCTTTCTGTGACTCCTCTGCTTACCTGTCATAACACCTTCCATGCAGCAGCGACTTGGCATAACCGTCAAGAGAGTTAGTCTTTGTGGGGTTGTAACCCTCTGGCTCATCATCAAGTGCCAAAAAGAAAGCAGCTGACTCAATGGCATCAAGGGACACTTTGTTTATTCCCTGACTAAAATATTTAATCCGAGCCCGAGCCCATGGAACTCTAGAAAAGACAGTTTGATACAGTTTAATAAAAGCTTAACAACCGTGAGCATGTTCCTTGTGCATGTGTTTGTGCATGCCTGTCTCCTGCAGTCAAAGCAGCCAGTTTATGTTCTCCTGGTTGAGGTTCTGATGTGTCATTGAGGATCCTTTGAAACTGTGTCTCTAGTTCACTGGGTAAGAGGTGGCGCCCTCCTGTGTAGAGCCACACTTGGAAGAATCGGCCTTTGTGATAGACGACCAGGTGCTTTCGATCCGTTAGGTGTTGCACAATATCTGCAAACAATGTTTAGTCAAAAAAGGTCAGATTTGTAACATGGATTTTATGCATAATGAAATTAGAAGTACATTCCCTTCAATAGCACCATCTCTCTTCACATGTATGACCCAAATAAAGCATGACCTGCAGTGCTATGATGGTAAACACACAGGTGCAGCATAGTGGAAAGTTTACCATAGGGCTGTGACAATATGCTTTTGTACCAATTTGATTCGATTCTGATTTTTTTGGGTGCCGGTTTGATTTAAATTGCGATTCTCACAATTCTTTGATATTGCTAATTTTTGTAGATTAAAAACAAAATAAATGTATAAGACTTTTTTTTGATTGACATTTTTCTTGATTTCAATGAGGAAAAAACCACAATAAGCCAGACCATCGTTCTGCTGCTATAATGCCAAGGAGACAAGTTAAAAGATCAATAAAAACAATAAGAGTTACAAAAATTTTGATAATGGATTTTTTTTTTTATGTTTAAAAAAAAAAAAAAAAAAAGCAAATAAATCCCAATTTTTGATTTTTCGACTGGATTTTCCCACCCCTAGTTTACACCCAGCAAAGCAGGGAGTGTATGTTTGAGCACACGTTAAGCCTTCAACCATGCAGGTTAAGGTTTCACCTGTTTCAATCCCAGGAATGCGTGTGGTGTTAAACATCCTCTCCATCTGAGTGGAGCACAGAGGGACAATCCCTAAAGCTCTCAGCTGAGGAGGAAAAAAGACAAAATGATCACTAAATTTAACCTTGTGGGGGTCAAAATCAATACATGACAAGTATTGTGATCTGTTGTACCGGTGCATGTTCACCACGCTCCAGTTTGCGTCTGTATTGCAACATAGCATGGACCACGTTTCCTGCCCTTGCGGCCTGTCGGTGTGTTGGGGTCACGTACAAAAGATCCTTCACATGAATAAACACACAAAACAAGCACATAGAGATAGTAGAGCACAAATAATTAAGAATAAATAAATGTGATCCTTATTTCTCATCGTATTGTGCTTTTTTCACCTCGTATTTTAACTCACCATTATATAAAAGTTGCTGTTGACCATGATGGGACTCCTTCCCCGGAGGTAGATGTACTCCTCCCACCAGTCACTTACCTTCAGAAGTTACCAAGTTATTACTATGCAATATTGTGAAAGAAGTGAATTTAAGTTCCAGAGTTGTGTTATTTGCGAAACACTCCTCACATAATTTGTTGCCCACCAGGATTTTAAGACCAGGTATCTCTGTAACCGGGCTGCTTTGGATTCTTTAAAGCCATTGGCCAAAATCTCCATTTGGTTGTATTGCTCATTGTCCAGCAGAGGGCGCACTGACTCAAGATACTGTGGAAAAGATAATCTGTGTTTTAGGGGCACAGAAGCATTGTTATTGCAGAAACACACCTCATATAACAGAACAGCTGAGAGAAAATCCTGCATGGCATCTAGGAAAGGTCTGCTGCCAAGGAGATATGCCAGATATTTATCATCTACTGCAAGACGCAGGCATTGTTATTAGGATTTTACAAGAAGATGCAGGTCGTGTTTCCATGCTAAATGTTTAAAGATACTACTGGGCCACAACTGTTTGGCATCTGTTATGGAAAGTTATTGATGTATAATTCTATACCCTTTGAATGGTATCATCCACATTAGGCACAGGAAGGCGGGGTAAGGAGGCCTGGAAACTGTACAGCAGTGGCCTGCGTCCAGAAAGCATCTTGACTAGGCTCTGGTGGAAAAGTAATCACAACATCAACACATTCTTAAAGTCCATTTTACCTTCTGAGTTAAGATCTATGAAGGAAGCTGAGAGCACGTGGCCAGATGATTCATCTAAATTAGTAGCTTAGTAAAAACTCAGACGAAGAAACTGAATGACAAAGAGATAAACATACCAGCCACACTTTGGTTGATGGACTCATTTTTCCATGGGATTCAAAGATCCATCCATGGTAGGAGAGCAGCGCTTTGAGAGTGTATCTCAGGAGGTAGATGAGGAACAACCACAGTCCAGTGGCAAACAGAATGGCACTCATCACAGCTCTGGTCTGCACTGATACACAGTCTCTGCTCAGAAAAGGCACAGTGCTGACTTCATCAACATATGGTTAGGTATGCAATTTAACATAGAAATGCAGAATAACTGTGGCTTTCAACAGCCGATTCTGCTCAAAACAGCTCATCTATAATGCTTAAAGTACCAGCAGAATATTTCAAAACTGACAACCAACACTGTATTATCAGGTACTAACTTGTATGGCAGGTTTTCCTTGATGGCGTCAATCATCCCCAGAGAGAGGTCTATGTGAATGTACAAGGAACTCATCATGGCGATCACAACTATCATCCAGCTGGATGGACTGGCAGGGTAGACTCCAGCCAGTACACCGTTCTGTTAGTGAGAAATATTAAATTACATTCAATTAATAAAGATTAAAATACCCTTGATGCTTAACACTTGAGCATCTGAGTGTCTTTATATTCTGAACACAGAAAGCTTATGGAAGGGTCTGGGAGGCTGGTGTTTGTACCTTGAATTGAATGGCTCTCTTCTTCCATGCTGTCACTCCTGACAAGTAGATGTTTTTGATGACCTCTTGACTCAGTTTCAGGTCCACACCATCAGGGTGCACAGTAAACTGGAAGCCCACTGCCTGATGTGCTTCAGCCATCTCTTTGTGGCGCTAATGTCGATAACAATGACACTATAAGTTTTCAATGCAAGGACCAATTAAAACAGTTTATACTATCGGCACGTAGTTTGGCAAGTCAAATCAATGTTATATCACTCCGTTAAAGGTGTCACCACGGCAACATGTTAACTGATTCAGATCAGCTGGCTTTCGACAGGTGTAAAAGCGAAAAACTTTGTAGCTCGACAGCAACATTGAGGTCAACATAAAATACTTCCTATACTTTACCATATTTAGTAAGTTTTGTAAAAAGAAATAAAAATGAGTTATAAAATGATTACTGTGTGGGACTGGTATAAGCGGATTGAACAGCGCACATCTGTACATTACATGGTTTTAATGCTCTGCTCGTGGTGATGTTCTCGACTCCGCTTTGAGCATTAAAACTGTGTAATGCACAGCTCCTGGTTGTTTAATCCTTACTTGAAATATAGCTTCAGTAAGATACCATAGTTATTGCAGGCTAGCATGTAAACAAAATTAAGTTCTTATAAATTCATTATGTTTGTTATTTTGCATTGTATTCAGTTTGTGTGTCAATTCTTAGAGCTAGTCCTTCCATGATATGCACATCAAAAAACTTAAGAGGATTATGATTACATTACACACACTAATAATGTGATATGGTAAGTCTCTAGTATGTAATTTATATAAATCAAAACTATCAAAAAGACAAAGTGAAAATGTGAAAGAATTCATTAGTTGACCTATAAATGTGATGACCTTCTGAAATGGCAAACAGAAAATATTTGGACTTCATACATCCCTTCATACAATAGCCGTCTGGTATTACTTTTTCCATGTCATATGACTGAACAGTCACCAACTGGGACAAAGTTCATTGGCCAGATATAGTGGTAAACCAGCTGAGCATGTGCACAGATCTCAGATGGGCATGCAAATATAAACATGGAGTACTACCAATAAAGGTGTTACAGAATACTCTGCATACATCTTAATGAAGGATATTGTAGCAGTCACTGTGATCTGTACTAAAATCATGTGAACTCTTCTGTCATTTAAATTCCCCATGATTACATTTCCTTTTTAATTTCCTTTTTACATGTTCTGAAAGCAAAGCACTTAAATACGTCTGTCTGTTGTCATTTTTACCCTTGCCTATTTTATACACACACAGTTTACTTACAAGTATCTGTGAAAAACATTGGCAGGTATATACTTTACCTTTGTTGAACCAAAATGACCGTAACGGACTCAGGCAAAGGAAAGCAGTGACTTCAATCTGAACAAGAAAGGCTTTGAAATTCTTCTGTACTGAGGCGAGTGTGCTCTGTGCCCTTGAAGTGGCTTTCCTCAGGTAGAGTACATAGCCTTCGTCTCCTGTGCTTTCCAACCCCCCTCCCTCTTCCTCAACACTGCCCTCTCTCACCCATGACATGTCTCTCTCTGTAACAAGACACCAAACATGAACAGAGCCTAACCTCGTGTGCAGTGAGGTCTGACACCTCTGCAGTTCTGTCCATGGACATGCGACATTTCACCTACTAAGAGTAAGTAGCAATCAAATGTATTAAAATAGTCTTAGAAGACTTTTTATACACCCGTAAGGCAGTGTACCTAATGGGACAAAAGCAGCTCCAAATGAACATCATACCACTCTCATAAAGTATTTGCTCAGAAAGAACTTTCACATCTTCAATGCTTTAAGAATATTTTTTGCTGTAAAATTATATAAAAATGAACAAATGAAAAGGATCATAATCATTTCTTAAGACTCTTAAAGCATGTGATCGTACCTGTGCTCTGAAAGCAGGAATGAACTGCAGAAACTTAGAACCACAACTTCCTTGCATAAACCACTTAGATGACGCAGATGCAGATAATTTAAGAAGGCAGCTACAAAATGATACGGATATGCTTTCAGAGTGGTCTTACAAATACTGTGGCAGTTTAACTTACAATATAATCTTCAAACCTATGAGTGAACTAATTTAAGAAAATCTCTAACACACCCCTTCTTCCTAAAACAACCATAAATTCAGATATATGATTCATTCTCATGTGCTTCAGATGAATCCATTTTCATTTTTATCAAAACTTCCTGGTGTGATGCTCTGGGCAACTTCCCTTTTAAATATTAGAATAAACAGTGAAGTCGTTCATTGCTGTCAGTCTCTTTCTTTGTCTTCAACAGACTTTCATATGACTGACCTTATTCACTCCTTACCTGCAGACAAGGCATGTTAAACATTATATCACAAGTATTTCATAGCTGTTATTGTCTGTTGGCACAAACACTTTACATTCAGTTCATAATAAGTTGTGAACGCATTTTTAAAATTTGACTGTAAATGAAAATAAGACAAAAAAAGTGACATCCAATTCAGATCAGCCTTTCAGGACGCTTGCATTTAAATGTAATCCATCAGTAATAATAAAAAAAAAAAAACAAAAAAAAAAAACCCTTGAGAATTTATTCTTAAATCTCATGCCTAAAAGTATAACTTACACTAACACACAATAATACTGACCCACACTGAAAAGCTGTAGAAATTTATTATTAAATCAAGCATCAAGGAGGCTGTCCTTGGACACATACACTATTCACAAAAAGTTAGGGATATTCAGCTTTTGGGTGAAATTTCACAACAAGCCTAAAATGCATTCAAACCTGTACAGGTGAACTTAATGTGATCTTCTCTAAGCTTGTAAATGCACATGTCCAACTGTTAAATGTTTCAATAAATTTTGCACAAGTTGCTGTTCTCTAACAAGGAGCTTAACGGCAAAAATCACGGCAGGTGTGTGATCCTTGAATTGACCAATAAATGTCCTGGTTCAATTAGAGCTGGTGTTTAAACAGTTGTCCTCATCATGCTGTTCACATTTTGACATCATGAGACCAAGACGACACCTAACAATGGAACAACAGTCCCTTGCCATTGCGATGCTTCAAACAGGACGTTCTCAGACAGAAGTGGCCACTGAGCTTGGAGTGTCACAGAGTGTCATCAGCAGGTTGCAACAGAGATATGGAGAGACTGGAAGAGTCACAGAAAGGCCTAGAAGTGGACGTCCTTTGGCCACATCCCGTGCTGATGACCGCTACATTGTGAACACTGCCCTGAGAAACCGGATGATGAATGCCACTCAACTCCAGGCACGTTTAAGAGAGGTGAGAGGCACCCAAGTGTCACGTCAGACCATTCGAAACCGTTTCCATCAGCGTGGTCTGCGTGCTAGACGACCTGCACGGGTACCTGACCACACCACCAGGCACAGGCATCATCGTCTTGCATGGGCCAGGAAGCATTTACGCTGGACGAGGAACCAGTGGGCCTCAGTGCTGTTCTCTGATGAAAGTCGATTCACACTGAGCAGAAATGATGGCCGGCAACGATGTTGGAGACGTCAGGGAGAGCGCTATGCATCAGCCACTGTTGTCACCAGGCCAGCTTTTGGTGGTGGCGGTGTTACAGTGTGGGCAGGGGTGTCCACTTGGTACAGAACTGCCCTACACTTTGTGAATGGTACAGTGACAAGCCCATACTACCTGAATAACATCATTAATCCAGTGATTGTGCCCCTACATGAACAGCACAGGCCTAATTTCATCTTCATGGACGACAATGCTCCTGCTCATCGAGGCCGCATCATCAGGGAACGGCTGTTGGAGACTGGTGTACCTCAAATGGAACGGCCTGCACTCTCTCCAGACCTGAATCCCATTGAAAACCTGTGGGATCAGCTGAGCCGTCGTGTAGAGGCTCGAAACCCTGCACCCCAGAACCTCAATGACCTGAGGGCTGCCCTTCAAGAAGAGTGGGATGCCATGCCTCAGCAGGCAATAAGTTGCCTTGTGAACAGCATGAGACGTCGTTGTCAAGCTGTAATTGATGCTCAAGGGCACATGACGAGATATTGAGACGTTCAAATTTTTTGTTGTGGTGTAACTACCATTGTTGTTACCTTTTGTGTTGAATGAATTTTTTGAGATGAGGAAATCAGTAGTGCATCCTTCTACTTAAATGTCTTACTTTTATGATATTATATCACTGTAGCATGAACATATTGCATTTTCCATAAATTTCACCTGAAAGCCAAATATCCCTAACTTTTTGTGAGTAGTGTATGTTATGTTAGCATATTAAAAATATATTTCTGCTAATAAAATTATTTTTATATGTTTTAACCCACATTCAACAGAAAGAAGAAATGATAAGAGCCGAACTTAGAAGTGAAGATAAAATGTGGCTTCATATCGAGTAGAGATGGGTAGAGCTGGAAGGTTTCTAATGGAGAGAGTTTGGAGATCCATCCGAATGACAGTGTTGTGCTCAATACTGGGCATCAAAAGCTGGTCATCTACAAGTGTCCCCTGCCCAGTGAAGGCTACTTTTTCTGCTCTGTGGACCTAGAGAAAAAGAGGCTCAGTGAGTTTAAAAAAAAAACAAAAAAAACAAACATACCAGGTAAGAATATAGAAAAGATCTTCATGCTGCATACATGCATAAAATAAATTCATTCTTACTAACCTGTCCCCACTTGCTTGACTGGACACAGAACGATGTCACCACATTCTCGGAGTTGTTTCCCCCAATCACAAGCAGCTGATCTGTGGCCCCCAGAAAGTAAAGAGTAGGGAGGTCTACATCTGCTCTGGTAAGGGTGGGGAGCAGTTCGGACCACGAGTCTGACAGGGTGACAAAATACAGAAATCTTTCATGTTACTTTCATATATGGGAAATGCATAAACTAAATTTTTTAAATATATTTATATTGATTTCTTGTGTGTGTGTGTGTGTGTGGGGGGGGGGGGGGGGGGGGGGGGGGGGGGGGTTGAGTTAAGCCATTCTTCAGTAGTTAAGGGTAAATAGACTTGTATTAATTTTGCACTTTTCCAGTCATGCCAACCCCTCAAAGCACATAATTCTTTCAGGGAAGCTAACAACTACATTGAATGAGCACTATCTAAAATAACTTAAACCTAAAAAAAACAAACATCTTACAGCAGTTTGAACAAAGCTAATATGCAGATTTTGGGACCGTGCCACTATTTAGACCTTCTTTTTCTGTTTTTTATTACAGTATCCTGCTGCTGATGAATCATCAGGAGCTGTTTCCACACATGTTAAAATGAATTGCTTACTGATGGCATTGCTTTTTCACTTTTTAAAGAACTGTTTTTCCAGCCCTTTCTTCCATTTTTACAGTCTCATAATATTTTGGTATTGGACCATCAGATCTATTAGATATGTCCATCATATAAATGTAATTTTTAATAAAAATCCATATGAATTTTGAGTCTTTTTTTTTTTTTTTTTATAGATAATTTGGTCTTTTGCCATCCAGTTCTGAGTAGCTGTTAGCTTAGTTTCCCTGTCGGGATTTGTCCTAGATTTTTTAAGTCACAGGTGTCGACTCCATTCCTCCAGGACCAGTATCCTGCTGGTTTTTGTTGTCTCTATGTTCCAACACACCTGAATGAAAAGAATGAACAGGTTGATAATTAGGTGTTTGGTCCATTTGATTTGAATCAGGTGTGTTGGTGCAGGGAAACCTGCCAGATAAGGGCCCTCGAGGACTGGAGTTTGACACAGTTTTCTGGCTGCTGTCTAAGACACAGACTAGTCAAAACCAGTCTACTTCAACTAATGTAAAAAAAAAAAAACAAATAGTCATTTATAGAAGCATAATGTGATCTTTTGAGTCGAAACAAAACCAGAACAAGCAGGAGCATACTCTTCTGGCTTTCTGCACCTTGCATTGTGTTGTACTGCAGTAGTAACTTCTCTCCAGTCCTTTGGATGCTACCCAGCACATATATGCAGTGTCCAAGACTGGTTGCAAGTGGCACGTCATGGGACAAGGACATGGTGAACTGGAAGTCAGTGAGGGGCAATGATGAAACAAACCTAAGACAAAAAAATTACACACATAAATGAATGATGATCTCTGAAGGGGAAATCGAACTATATGAGAAACATATAAAATATTACAACTTAATCGTGTAATTGCACAACTCTGCTGGCTGTTTTGAAGGAACAATAAAGAAACAAACCTCCATGTATCCTCCCATGGATCATAGCACTCTACAGCTGTGTAAAGAGCTGTGCTAGAGTCTGGAGTCACCAGAGAGTACAAGTACCAGCCTCCCACAGCGTAAATGCAGCCTTCACAGGCCACCGCACTGAAGTGCCTCCTGTGCTGCAAAGCAACAGATGGCGATAATTTTCTTTGGTTTTACATAGATTTGTTTTTCACAAGTTTTGAGAGCACTTTTTAAATACCTTTAATAGAGGTGATGTGGCCGCCCATGACCGCGTGAAGGGGTTATACCTGAAGGAAGCCTTGCTGAACTCCCAGCCTCTCTTCATACGTGTCCTGTAGCCTCCTATGACATACAGGTAGTTATAAAGCACCACTGTAGTAAAACACCACTTATCAGCCTTAAAAGGAAGCTCTGTGATTGGCTGCCAGTCTCCATCCTCTGGCCCTTTCCAGGTAAAAATGTGCCGGGCACGTTCTGTTTCTGGGTCTTTCCATGAAGTCAAGTTCTCCTTCCTGAGGCAACAAAAATGCTGGTCTCCTTGCATCCTCAGGGTCATAACTTCCTTTTTGTCCTCATCCTTCAGGTGCCTGAGAGGTCAAACAGTTTCAGTGACAAAAAAAAAGTTTAGAAAATGTTCTAAATGTTTTAGAAAGTCATAAAAGCACAGAATACCTGATTATGTGTGGCAGTTCCATCAGGTTTCTACTCAGATAAGTCAGTACTGTCATCTTCAGCTCAACACAAAAGAGCTCCTGAGCAAGACTCAGGTATGACAAACAGTTCAATGGACTCAGTTCATCTGCGAGGACTGACAGGCACTTTGAGAGGAAAGCCTCAGCTAGGAGATAACTGCTTACCTCAGGAGTTGAAATAAAAAAAAGAAAAAGAAAAGGAATAGTGGGAAAAGCAGGATTGGATTAAGGTCAAGTCACACAACAGCTTCTTTAAAAATGTTTCTTTGTATGTATACCTTGATGTGTGTTGCCAATTCCTCTTTAGGAACTGTGAAGTTGTGATTGAAGGAGAACTCAAGGAAGTTGTGAAAAACAGAGGAAGGCACAAGGTCCAGGTGAATGAGGCTCTCCGAGGTCTCCCTCATTCCAGACTGGGACAAAGCCCTGAAGTACTCGCTGCACTCTGAAAGTCTTTGCAGGTCCACCTGTAAAATAAATAATTAAACCAGGGTTTCTGTTGGTTAGTTTTTCATTAACTGTAATTGTTAGGAGATTTACATGTTGTTTCATACTTACGTGAAAAGCATGGGAACTAGTTTGGACTGTAACCTTGGTTTTGTTTTCATCTCCTGGGGGATACGTACGCAGCACCTCATTGGTTTTCCACTCCTCTGAGTCTGAATCGCCTCTGTTAGTGACACCTGGTGATACTAACCAGCTGTTGACTACTGGAAAAGCACTTAAAAGACTTCCAAATCCATATTTCAACCACAAGCTCATCCATTCTATGAGCACCATAAAACATTGCTGGAGAGTCTTCATTTTACCGGTAAGTTGTCTGGATTGAAGTTCATTTAACATTTATTTAGCTAAAACTGCAAATTCATTTAAAAGCATTTGTTAAAATGCAATGAGACTAAGACAGACTCCACACTAGTCCAAACATTCAGAATGACGCTACAAGTTCACAACAATGAGGAACAAAAGTTTTCTGAAGAATTTCAACGGCCACTACATCACCACAAAAACAGGAGGGAAGATGGTGAGTTTAGTCAAGACGCAACCTGAACGCCTCCTCTCTCTGCTTCAGTCAATGTACCTTTAACAGAACAAACACAGAAACAACTGAGGAAGATTTAAGAATACATGCAAGCAGAATTAGCATGGCTGGAAATGTTCTTTAAGATCTTCAGCAACAGAACTCCTTTCATTCTGCATCAGATCCAGTCGATTCCCTTAATCCTGAACGGGGTTCTTCTTTCTGGTTGATCTATTCTTGGCTACCAGAGGTGGGACAAGTGTCAGCCCTCAGGGATAAAACATGGTCCTCGCTGTGCCCTGAACATCATGGTGGGGTATTCAGATTACTTTGCAGTCAGATGACGATTGCATAAGAGGAAGCGCACATGTAGCAACACATTTCAATGCAGATTTCTTTTGCAAATGTATGAAGACAAAAGTCGTTACAGGTTCAAATCAACAAAGTTTATTCGTTTTTCATTCAGTCAGTTTCAAGTGCAAAAAATAAATATAATAAAGACAGGTTGAACAGATTATGACAGTAAAAAGCACAGCTTTAAAAACAGCTGAAGCTAGTTAAAGGGTTACTAGTTTTCATTTATTTTTTAAGGAGTAAAATAATAGAAGTCAGGAATAAAACTGGGACTTTTAGACTTTCATTAAGTCATTACATTCAATGTAAACAAGGAGATAATCTAAATAAATAGAAGCATTACACAAGCAATGAAATGAAAATTATTTATCTTAGAGGTTTATTTTAATCTCAACAAAGTTATGGAAATTTTAAAAAGGAAAAAAAAGACTTTCCACTTATTTGAGCAACAGCAAATGTTGTGTTAGTTTTCAGCCACTAGTGGTTATTGTAGCTTGAGCCTACAAATAGGTGCCAGATAGACATTTTAGTTATTGTAAAAGGTAAAAAATGAGGTGTTTGGGCCTTTCTTGCTGTGATTGTTTTTCTTTAAATTAAAAAAAAAAGAAAAAAAAAAAAGGACATATGTATTTAGTAAAAGACTGAAATAAGTTGCAAACACTGTAAATGACTAGATCAGGGGGGTCCAGCTCTGGCCCTTGAAGGCTACAATACTGCAGGTTTTCCATGTATCCCAGTTCCAACACACTCAGACGTTGTGTAGAACTTCATAAGTTGTTGGGTCTATTTAATTTGAGCCAGGTGTGCTGGCAGAGGGATACGTAGAAAAATCTGCAGGACAGTGGCCCTCGAGAGCTGACCCCTGGTCCAGAGCCAAGAAAGAATGAAGTAAATGGCAAAGCAAGCAAATGTGGAGTGAAAATGCAAAGTCAATAACAGAGACCAGAAGCAGTCAAATGATCAAATGTTTCACAACTAGTCCCCACACATTATACCTGTTCTCATGGTTAAACTAAACACTAATGCGGACTACAGAGAAACTGTATAAAAGAGTTTCACAATATCATATGCTGGATCTGTGCAACGTCTTAAGCTTTATGGACCTCAAAACAACAATTGGAGAAAGATATTTTCATGGTCCTAAGTACCTGTTACAGTAGATACAGAGTTAACATAAAGAGTGGTTAGTTCACAGTAGGAGTTACTGTTAAAGTCCATAAAAAATCTAACACAGAGCCAACATGAGAGAAGTGAGGTAGAATGACTACAGTAAAAACACGAAAAGCGGAGTACTAAACAAAAGCCCCCCACGCTGGACTCAATAATGTTGTCTTAGTAAACCTAAATGATATTAAGTTATACAGTCTGAGATTACAAATCATCCATTGTCTAGCAAGGCATCAAGCACTGGCATTTACTGACCTCTGGCATGCATAAACAACACAGCTCAAGAATTAGACATGCCAATGTCATCAGGTGGTCCAAACAAATAAAGTAAATAAATGAAAACACTCATTACACTTCAAATAAAATCTCAGTGTAGAGTGTTTGTACTTAATCTTATGTCTGTTTTGTTCTTTTAAAAACCATTATTACCTGCTTGCATAGTTTCAATAAGATGTGGATGCTAAACATCTTTAACCAACATGAGACAAGGTGGAAGAAGGACGTAAAAAGGTAGGATGGTACACTCTGAAGAACCAAATTATATTCAGGAGAAGAGCTTTTTCTGCTTCAAGTAGGCATCAAAGCGACACTGGGCATAATCCTGCAAGAGAGAGAGAGAGAAAAGGTTGGAACCACTTCTGGACACTTTCTCTAAATAAAACTTGTTTTCTAATGAATACATGTTAGTTTAACCACCTGTAATGATCACTAAGGGATATCTTGCGGTTTTAGAATCCTTATAGCAATGTTGCCCTGAGGCAACAAACCCAAATGTTGAGTGGGTGGGGGCAGATTTTATGGTTATATTAAAAGGACCACCAAACTCCTACAAAATGTTAAGATCTGCCAAGTAAAAAACAGCCCTCTGGGGTCTTCAGTAGAATGGCTGCAGATGTCCATCAGTTCAACAAGAGATTTAAAAAGCTCTACACATTATTTAAAATAAATCACTCCACGGTAAAGGAATCTATGTAACAGACTGTAATCAAATGATAGTTTATGGAGAAGTTAGGAAAAAAAATGTTTCAATGCAAAAAGAACAAGATGAAGTGTGTCACTGTGGGATCTGCAACCATCTCTGTGTTTCTGCTGTGAAGGACTGCTGACCTGTCCAGGGTGTACCTGCCTCTCGCCTAATGATTGCTGGGACAGGCTCCAGCTTCCCACAACCCTGACCTGGACTAAGTAGCTAAGAAAATAAATAAATAAATGGATGGATGGATGGATATGCAAGCTTTTCCTGCAACGGTTGGTGAGAAAGTTCATGTGTCCACTGTTGGTAAGACTGTTTAAATTAGACCCACTCACAGATGTTAAAGAACAAATAATTAGTCTTTTGATTTATCAATGCATGAAATTTTCTTTTAAAAGTTGTCTTAAGTCCCTCACTCATGGACTGCTTAGTGAATGATGGTGTTTTACTAAGAATATGATCCTCAGCACATTAAAAAAAATGACCAAAGATAAAAATGGAGGGAATGACCAGATCACACCAAGAATACCATTTAAATGTTGAGTTCCTTAAAACTGGCATCTCTCAGTTACAGAAGCTGCGCATTAAAAAGTGATTTAAGTTAAGCTGTGAAGAGTGCTGTTACAGCAGGTGATACTAGTTTACCTAGTAAAACAGATAACTATTTCAGTAGCAGACACTTATTTTCATCATTGCTGTTGATTATTAATGTATACACAGTCAGAACAAGAAAAACAACAACTTACCATGTATCCAAACTCAATGGTAGATATCTTGGCTTGAATGATGGACCACAGACCCCAGAGGAAGTGTGATGCCAATGCAAATCTACAGCATAAAATAAACAAGTTCAGGGTTCTGGTGATCCAGTAATAAACACTGACCACTGAAACCATTTCAACAATGTGTCACCTGTTTGCTTCAAGTATCATGCTCTCTTCAACTTCTGTCTGGTCCATGGCATGGTCGGAGATCCTTCCTTTTTCTGCTAAATAACTTCTTATGAAATGAAGCTGAAATAAATAATTTGTGAACTGTTAATAAAAGTAGCAGTAGCATCAGTTGCTGCTGATGTGACTGATTTCACTGAGCTCAAGTGAATTAGCACGTTCCACCATTAGATGGCAGTGGACGACCAGAACGTTTTGTAGCCTCTCAGGCTCAGGCAGGGGTGTCCAGCTCTGGTCCTCGAGGTCCTTCAGGTTTCCCATGTATCCCTGCTTCCACACGCCTGACCCAAATGAATCCGTTATTGTGCAGAACTTCATTGGCTGTTGGATCATTTTAAAGCTGGGGTAGGAAATGTTGGGGAACCAGCAAGATGTGAAAGTAGCACCCTGTCTTGGCTCCTCCCCCTCTGGTTTTGCTCCTTGCGTGATTCAAGGCTTTTTTCTTACCTTCGCCAAGGAAGTTATGTTTTTACCAGCATCTGTTTGTGTTCAAGATAACTCAAAAAGTTATGGACAGATTTCAGGAGTTGTTGGAAATGTGAAAAGGAAGAACAGATTTAATTTTGGTGGCGATCCGGATCACCGTTTGGATCCAGGAATTATTTAAAATGCCTTCACAGAGGTTTTTTCTAGTTCGCAGCTCTTTCTACCAACAATTTTCTCTTTCTCTGCTGTTTAGCAGGAGGAGGCAAATAGCCGGGTCAGGAAATCCTTCCTACATTTGCTCAGCCATGAAGAAGCTTACAAAATATAAGAAATGAACAACTTCAATTTGTCCTGAACGTTTTGATTGGTCAGAGTAAACGGAGGGGTCAAACTAGGTTTCTTATTGCTCATGATTACAAATCGTATAGACTACTTTCAGGACGAGGAACCACTTCACCCAGAGTAAAAAAACAAAAAGATGTCTCTGAGCAAGATTACCTACCCCAGCTTTACTGGAAGCCAGGTATGTTAGAACAGGGATGCATGGAAGACTTGCAGCATAGCAGCCGAAGGACCGACTGTGGACACCAATGCTCTTAGGGAATCACCTGATGACTTCAGCATCAACATCGAAACGTAAATCTATTTGAGTTTTGGCGAAAACAAGTGAAACCTTCAACCTGCTCTACAGACATTTAAAAAAAAAAAAAAAATTAAAATAACAAATGCTGCATGACTGGAAATGACAAGAAACTTATTTTTTACTTTTTTGTGAAACATTTCATTCGTCTCGTAATGCTTGCAGATGTTATCTTCTAATGTGACCATTTTAAATGGGACATTGCAGCTTTTCACTAACTTGCATATACTTTGAAAGGTAAAAGGATGTATAGTTAAAAAAACCCAAAAAAAACAATACTAATCCTCCTTTGTCACGCTTTATTGTCCTGTTATCCTGCAGAAAATAATTATATTTAACATTAAATTTGCACTTCCTTTGCAGGTAGAGCAGATTAAGTACCAAAACATAATAGGGAGTGGATCAGTCTGCTTAGACAGAAAACATACATTCCAACTTTAAATTGTATAAACATATTCATATCTTAATTTATTCATATTGTAGATTACCAAATATCATATGCTGATATGTACTAGCTGATAACTTTTGATATAAAGGAGCATGTTTTGACTCACCTGCTGCTCTCTGGTTGGATAGTTTTCTGGTGTGGCTTTGTAGAAGGGCCACTCGTTGTATGTGTAATCATACATCCACTCACAGAAATGGTTTCCAAAGTCAAAACCCCTAAACAAATAAAAGTATGATCATATTAACATTATGGTACAAGGTCTCATCCAAAAACATCGGAATGAATATCAAACAATTTATTCAGACTAAATCTATGATACAACATATATTTATTTTACCTGTAGTTGTAACTGCTGTATTCAAAGTCTATCAGCATAAGTCTTTCTGTTGACGTGGGGTCCCGGTCTTCCAGAGCCAGAATGTTTCCTGGAGTGGCAAATCAAAAAGCAAAAAACCCACCATCTTTCATTTCTGAGGAAATCTAACTGCTTCAGTCAACATCGCATTCAGACTCCGGGACAGAGATGAACCAAGTAATTTATTACCACTTTTACTTCAGAGAAGCTACCCCACCAGTCACCATGTCTACGTTAGTTTCTGTTCACTTAAAAAATACATAAAAATGCACATTCCAATAAGTCCATTATAAAACACACTTATCCATTTCTGGTGGTTTTTTTTATTTTTATTTTTTAAAAATCAACAAACATTAAATACATTCTATGGTTTGGTCTCCTAGTTTAAACAAAATAATTTAAAAAGTTATGTTAATATTTTATAGTAAACAGTGATACTTATTTGTAACACTGCCTGGTCAAACACTTGATTCTGCTCTGAAAGAGCTCAGACTGGATTGTAATGAACTAAAAACGGACCTTAATTTATCTTTTTATTGCCTTGAGATGACATTGTTGTAAACTTGTATTACATTTATAAACTTAAGTCAATTAAAACGGAATCATATCCAGTATCTTTGGGGACGAATTGGAATTTAACTCGAAACCAGTCCTGACTGTTCAAAATCCCACGCTTTGTAATTTATTCTGGTAAAAGACAACCTGTGATCAGGTCATAAACATAGAAGAGCAGTGCAACTAGCTTATCTAGCTTAGATACACTGCTTCTTTTGTGAGACTTTTCACTACTTTGGAAAACAAGCTCTGTGACTTATCACTTTATTATGACACACATTTTAATCTTATCTATTAAGCCCTGTAGTGCACACAAAACATAGGTCTGGATGCACTCAGTTGCTGTATTACCTCAAATTGAGAGGGAGTATGATGTAAACAAATATGAGCTTCCTCTAATAATAGCTACATCCTAACATGACTTTGACTTCCATAATGACAAGGGGCCCTGTGAAATGTAACAGCAGAGCCAGGGTGTAAATCAAACAGATCAAACCAGTCGTGTGAGGATGGAAACTGGATAAACTTCCTACCTTCTTGGACGTCATTGTGGCAAAACACCACTGGTGAGGGGGTTGCTTCCAGTAACTCACTGTAGTGGAGACAGCAGACAGATGAATAAAGTGGGTGATAAAAGAAAAAGAAAAAAAAAGACCAGAGAGAGTTCATTAGGAATAACAAATGCAGGTATTGAAACGTATGTAATAACTTATAGAAACCGGCTCTTCAAAAAACCTTTAAATAATGATTGTAAAAGCACAGAAACCTTTAAAACTTTATTTACTACAATGATACAAAATGATCTGATTTAAATTTGTCTGCGTTTTAAGTGGAACAAGTTGTGTCTAATTTCCAGTTTGATTGTCACTGACTAGCAGCATGGACCGAGCTCTGCAGAAGACAAACACCACTGACTTTAACACAAATATTTGCATTTAGCGTGATGCTTGCTCTGTATATTTTGTTCACCATTCACAATTTAGCATTGCTCTACAGTATCATACGGTCTAGGATCATGCAGAAAGCTTCAGATTAGTTGATTCAACAAATGCTTTTACTGTACAACTTTGTATTCCTTGGAAAGAAGACATGCATTTGTGTGTAAGGTACTGAAAACATCTGTGATATGTTCTGAGAACATAAACCAAGCAGAGCTCTTTGATCCAAAGACTCAGGTCAAGTAGTCCAGACCAGAGTCCAGACTAAACATGGAGAAGCAGGATTTAGCTGTTACGCTGTAAACAAGTGGAACAAACTGCTAGTGGAGATTAAACTCTCACAAAATGTAGAAACTTTTAAATCCAGGTTTCAATAATTTCTTTTCTCATTGCTGTGCCCCTGCATGACATCTGCACAGTAACTTTTAATTAATCTTGCTTTTAATTATTGTAATATAATTTATGGTTTTATTGTGATTTTGCTATTTGTGTTGTCTTTCTGGTTTTATTTTTACACCATCTGTAATGCTTTTAATGTTTCATGTAAGCACTTTGAATTGTCTTGTACATAAAAAGGTGGTATATAAATAAACTGGCCTTGCCTTGCAATAAATGACCTTTCAGTTCTGATCATTTAAAAACAACATTAGAATAAAATGAATAATTCCAGTGATAATTTCACCTCATGCCTGCAACAAGTTGGGACTGCTGCATATCTACAAAATAACGCTTGTCCACAGATAAAGTCTGGCTTGATTCTGCATTGGTTCCAAAGTTGAACTATCAGGCAGTGCAATCGAATAGATACTGGTACAAAGTTCAACCAATAGTCGGAGAGAGAGGGGAAAAAAAAACAACAGCTGGTAATGTCCTCATGACTAAATCCCCCAGCTATAGCCACAGTTATTCATCTATAAGCAATATCTCTGGTACTCTTAGTGTGTTGTGTTAATCTGACAGATTGTTCTGGTGATAGTTATGAGATGTAGAAATCCCACTACTCAAACCCCAGTATATATTAAGCTATTACTGGAGACTGCAACTTAGTTTAAAAAAAACAAAAAAAACAAAAAACAAACAAATATAATGTGACCCCATTTAAACCCAGCTGTTGGTTGGGTTCTCGTACTAACATACCAACAGAAACAAACAGAAAAAACAACACTTTCCTATTTCTCAAATGGACCCTTCCTTGTTCTTCCGCCTGTGTGAAACACACTGATTACTAAACCATAACTGAAGGTCTGATAAGGCAGATAAGCTGTAATTCTGTGTACACTCAACACGAAAATAGCTTGTTGCAATTTGAGACGGCTCTGAAAAAGCAAATCGTTTGTTCATGGTTTAAACAACAAAGGTGTTTATCATTATTCTTCTCAGGCATTTTGAAACTGACAAACGTGGTAAATAGTAAATGACAATGGTGACAAATGAGAGGTGTGATTCATCAGATCTTTCTCCCTAACCTTTCCAATCACAATTCCTGAGTCTTCTGCTCTGCTAGGGGTACAAAAGTACTCCTTGAAATCTTGCTTTCCCATTTCAAGCTTGCGTTTTAACTCACTGGAGACTCTTTAGCTCCGCAGGTAAGTCCATCTTCATCAACTTTTTATACTTCTTTACATGAGCTTCACGAACAAATTTGATCTTCATCACTTGATCCATGTACCTGAAGAAAACAAAAGTAAATTCTGATGTGAAAACAATGCAGGTAGTCTTTGTAGTAGGGAGCTGCAGTAAAAGTTCTTACTTGTCAATGGTCCCAAACAGCCACTTTGGCTCTTTGTTGAAGGGCATTACCATTTCATGGAAACGTGCCAGCTTGGCTGCAATCTCGGCAGAGATGGATGGATCTGAGAGCTGATCTGTGCACATTCGAGTATTCTAGGGATGAATATGCACATGAATGCATGTAAATCCTAACTGTATTTAACAAAGGACCCCAGGAGGAACAGCTGCAGCTAGCTGCTGCAAGCTAATGGGGATCCAAATAAAAGAGGAAAAAAAAAACCAGGCAAAAAAAAAAAAAAAAAGGAGAAATCAACTATTTTACAACTATTAGTCTGGTAAATCTCAAGAAAACCTGTTATAGTTTTATTTATTAGAAATGTGTTTCTACTGTATTTATTTTCTCACAGAAACACAACACTGTGTCGGTTTAGTAGAGCTATCGATAGAAGCTCATAAAACGAACTAATGCGTGACTGATGGGTAAATATGTTGTTATACCGGAAGGTACTGCTCCAAGCGTCCCTCTGGAAAGATACCGTAAAGTCTGGGCCCTAAAGTTCGTTCCGCCAGAATGGCAAACATCACACTTTCCAACACCAATGAGTCCACACCCTGCATCACAGACATACACAGGAGAGACCCATGCAGAACAATAACATGTTATGTAAAATAATTACAACAATAGCACATGGTTTTTATTACTATATTCACCAACATACTCATGGATCTTTTTACTGACCCATACTGGAAAGACTTACCTGTAAGATGGCACCATACACTCTGAGTAGGACCTGCCGAGGCTCCACTCCCACACATTGTATATGTTCAGGCAGGCTGCACAGGTACAGCAGATTACTTAGACCACCACTGCAAAACAGACCATTAGACAGTTTTATTATCAGCAGCAACACCATGAATGATTGGTTCCCATACTGGTGCAAAAGTAACACTTAAGAAACCTATGTTGTGTAATGTTAGCGTATAATTAATCGCACTGTCTTTTGAATATTTGATCATTGTACAACTGAGTAACTGATGGCAAGCAGGACATTTTTCTATCATTGTAACTTTTCATGGCTCAATGAAGGTGAGAGCAGCACTGAACTGGTAGCTGACAAGAGAGGACAAAATAAACACGACCCTTATTAAATTATTCTTCTTATTAAATTATCATTCATCACAATTATAACAACTTTAAATTGGTGGAAACAAAAAGAAGTAATCAAATCTATATTTATAAATTAATCTATAATTTTCTTTGTGTTGATTTAATGGTAAGCACATCACAGTTTGGCATTATATACCTGACGATGCTAATCTGAAAATCTCTCTCATGGAGAGTCTTCCACGATCCGGATAAGAAGTCTCGGCACCAAGCAAAGGCCCGACTCCTTGTGTCTCGGTCGACCTCCTCACTTTTCCCATCCCGGTAAGACTCTGCCTCCGAGTCTTCATCGCAGCTGGCCGCTAACATTGGGCTCGGGGTCCGTGAGTTTCTCTCAAAAACCTCAAGTGCGTTTCCCACGCGTTTCTTCTCCACCGGTGGACCCATTTCTTCTTCTGTGGGGATTGAGGGGACGTTGCTGCCCACTGCCTTGCCCAATCCCTCGTCGCCGTGACAGCGACCATGGGTTACATTTCGACAGGGCTGCATTGTGAGTTTCCGAGCGAACGCCAGAGGAGTACCGGAGGAGAATGACGGCTCGAGACGGAAGGACACGCGCACTTCGCCTGTAAATCTTCTTAACCGGAAGAACAAAACATAACTGGTTGGCCTGAACCTCATGGGGGGCAGTGATGGGCAGCGTGAACTATAAAATATTCTAATTAATGTAACGTGCTGCTGGCATACGCAAGGCTGTTTAGTTATCGTCCAATCAAAATTCAAAGTCTAACTCGACTGTCATTTCATTGGTCAATGCGCAGTGGCACATTTTTACGTCATTTCCCCCAGAAACTGAAGGTGTCTGCTGGGAAATGAAGTGAAGTCTATCATGAGTGAGAACGTGCCAAGGGTTAGGGTTAGGCCAAGTGTCAATGTCAATCCTTTAAAGCAATGTTATTTTCATTATTGACTAAAATAATCTAGTCTCATTTGTCAAATTTCTCTGAAAATATTTGAGCATAAATATTTTGTGCAGCCCAAAACAGAAATAGCTGAATAAAAAAAAGAATATATATATAAACAAATGGATGAATAAATCATAATGACGACAATAATAATAATAATAATAATAATAATAATAATAATAATAATAATAATGATGATAATAATAATAATAATAATAATAATAATAATAATAGCTAGTCTCTCGCTATTATGCCCTTGCATTTTAGTGAATTGAATAAATATTGTAATTTATTATTCAATAAGTCTGGTTCTTATTGAAGGGGTGTGAGAGATTTTTAGTTTGACCCACTGTGAGTTTTTCTTTAGTCCTTTTTTTTCAACATATTTGAGACTGATAGTAATGAACTTGGAATGTGGAGTAATGAGCAAAATGTTTCCGACTGATTTTGTATGATAGAACATAATCAAAGATCTGACAACACTTTCAGCCATTACAGGATTTATTTGAATTTCATTTCTTTGAGGAGGAAGCAGGAACTTCAGACGTGACGATGACAGCACTGTTCTGGGATGTTGTTACAGACTGGGTGTGCTGGTCATGATAACCTCTTTGCTGCTAACCAAAGTGGTCTCCTCTCTGTAGAGTTTCTTTGCAGAGCTGGAAATCTCTCTCTCTGCACACAAGACATGGCAATGATCAGATTTACATTATAACTCACACTGCAAGCTTTCTGTGATCATCACAAGAACAAGAGATTGAAGCTCAGACTTGCACTATATTTGTGAAATCTGTGTGAAGACTCTGGTACTTACTCCGTCTGTAGCATGCTGGCTCACAGCTATTAGTAAGAGAAGCTTGGCACACAGAAACGTCACAGTGGATATACACCTGGTCAGAAAATGACAGAACATCATTGCAAATACACTGACAAGATGATTTCAGAAATATTGCAAAAACAAAATGTGTTGTCTCCAAGAAAAATAAATAGATTATTATGCCTTTTCTCTCAAAGGATTAAATCCTGGATCAGCAGGTCCCTTCTTTGTTGGATCACTTGCTGTAGCCCCCACAAAAGTGAACATTTTGAAAATGAAACGCCTGTAGTGGGTTGGATACATCACTCCAGATGAAGCATCCATATGAACAAGCTCAGTTCGGTAACGGTCATCACGGTTGGGGCAGCTATCAAGAGAGAAGAGATAGCAGGTATAGTCATAAAAATGTATAATTAACTATGGATTGTAATTGGATCCAAATCAAACCAGCAGTCTTACTCAAACTCTTACTCTTACCCGTCAATCAGCAAATCCCACTGGGGCACACTTTGAGGGAATTTACTTGTAGTTGTCCAGCATCTTCCAAGAGTGAGAACAAGGTTGGGGTCGGTCCTCTCCAGCATGTGGACCTCAACATACACTGGATCTCTGAGAACCTTTGGTACGGGGTAATCAGCATCAGTGTAATAGGAAGTGTAGGCCACGTCCACTGTAGAAACAATATAAGAGTTGTTAACACAGTCTTTGCCAAAAACAACAAACAATACAAAGTATCTCATTCATGCCAACCTTCATTGCAACCCTTGACTGTACAATGCCCATTGCCCAGCCTGAGCTCCACACGCAGGGGTCCAGGAGCTGCAACTGGGGGTGGTGGAGGAACCAAACCAACCTCAACTACCAAAGCCTCAATTGAAGTGCCAATATATCTGCACTGGACAAACAGACTGAGACAAGAAATAAGAAATATCCAAGTTAATCATGAGAATTCACTGAGTGAGGTCTGGCTTGCTTGAATTAAATAGTTTGTCTTTTTGGCCCGACTGAATGCTTTAATGCTGTTTTTCCATCGCATTGTACCATATCGTATGACACGGATGACTTTGCGTTCCATTAGTGCCATCCTACTTTGATCAGTGGTTTCTCACCACAGCACATACGAAGGTGCAGCAACACAGATGAGACACACATTTTCACTGTGTGATTTTGTTACATGACATTGATTCAGTGGACATTTTAAACATAAGGGATATAAAATGAGGTGCATAGAGGACTGCTGCGGTTATCATACAGAATGAGATTGCTACTGGCTTTTAGTTTAGAGATCTGCAGAGGTCTCTTCCGACAGTGGCGGAAAAGAAATGAATCAGCAATCGCAATGGCTCGGTACAATAAAAAATCATTAAAAAAAAAAGGCTGGCCATATCACACCATGTCATACCATATCATACTGTACTTCCATGTTATGGAAAAGCACCAAGTCTTTCAGTTGTTGCCAGGATGAAATATACCTTTAGTCTGTGTGATAATTGTTTTAGTTTAAAGGGAATAAAACACATACTCATATTGGCTGTCCCTGGTAATGGCTCCAAGAGGCCCCATAGCTACTTCGAAAGCAGAAGACATCCTGTTCTCATAAATGATCACTCCAGGCTCCTCCTACAGTTGGTTAGCAATAGTTCAAACTTCACTACTGCCAGACAAAAATAGATACTTTTCAAGTTTAAGAGTTAGAAGAATCACAGCCCTTACCGTCATCACGGTGCCGCATGCAGTGACGGGGAACTGGTAAATAGCAAAAGCTGAAGTTGTACCAACAGGATTGCAGTTTTGACCAGCTCCAAGGAAACTTATTGACTCCAAGTCAATGTTGGGAATGGTGGCATCTCTGGCGACAACTATGATGAACTGGCCATCCTTGGTGCACTGAAGAGTCACTGAAACAAACAAATTAGGTAGAAAAAAACAAGCAATAAAACAATGACTAGCACAAAACTACTTTTTAAGTGTTGTTCACTAATCTTACTCCAGTTATATTAACTGTGGGTAATATTACCCACAATTTTACCTTGTGGGTAAAAAAAAAAGCACAGAGGTGAGCGTGAGCAGCCAGTCATCTCAACATGTTTCTTTTTTTTAGGCCTTTATCTTTCCATTTCTAATTCCAAATCTGCTTTAGAAAGTGATACAATATATTATATCTTAGCATGATACTACACGTCTGTGTACCATTGTTTGCATGAGATGACAACTTAATGAACTTTCTGAAAATATGAATTGAACATCTGTAGCTTCTGTGCCATAGACCTACATTGCAGCTTAGTGTTGGATTCTTATTGCACTTTATCCTTTTTTTTTAAAAAAATCTCGTTACAATGCCAGTGAGCTAAGGAAAAGATGACAGTTGAACATTATTTTGCTACTTGTCAGCTATGCTCTATGTGGTAAAGATTTTGAAGGAAGTTCTGAGGACAAATGGATACACTTACCAGATTTACCGTAGTAGCACATCTGTCCATCAAAGCAGCAGTTTATGGCCTCACACTCTGAAGCACTTAGGGTCCGAGCACCACAAGGAATCTTGGCGTATGAATCTACGTCACAGCTGTGGAATGGTTGAGGTGGAATTTTGGGTTCCTGAGGTTTAGGCTTAGATGGGGGATATGGATATGGATTCTTAGGATATGGGTCTTGAGGTCTCTGTGGCCTCGGAGGCTCTTGAGGTTTCTGTGGCCTCGGAGGCTCTTGAGGTCTCTGTGGCCTCGGAGGCTCTTGAGGTTTCTGTGGCCTCGGAGGCTCTTGAGGTCTCTGTGGCGTCGGAGGCTCTTGAGGTTTCTGTGGCCTCGGAGGCTCTTGAGGTCTCTGTGGCGTCGGAGGCTCTTGAGGTTTCTGTGGCCTCGGAGGCTCTTGAGGTCTCTGTGGCGTCGGAGGCTCTTGAGGTCTCTGTGGCCTCGGAGGCTCTTGAGGTCTCTGTGGCCTCGGAGGCTCCTTATATTTGTTCAGTTGAGCATCAGCCAAATAGCTGAGCAGAGCAACTGCCAGGAGGCAAGTATAAATCAACCTCATTGCTATGGCCTCACAGCACTGAGTGATTCACAAATAACAGCAGATGCTGTGAAAATTCAGAAGCAAACATGCCGTCTTTTATAAGACAAAGGTCAAGTTGACTTGATATCTTACAGCCTATTCGTTGCCCACAGCTGCCAATCAGGAGCTCCAGTTACTGGCCGGACCATGTTCATGTCCTGAATAGATAAGCCGCAATGCCAAAAAGTAAACTCAGAACAATTTACATCAATATCACACTAATATTGCATCAGTGGATAGTAAAACTATATCATAATAAACATAATAATAAAACGATGTGTATTAACTGCTGTAGCGGAAAGGTTTGATAAACAGTGCAATGTTTGTTATTATTCAGATTCAAGTCTTTTACTGCTCTGTAGTTTCACAACAAACTTTACATACAAAACTATAAAATGAGCTTAACACATACGCCATCTGGTTTCTCCCTTCAGAATTTAAAACTGTGACAATGCTATTAAGGTTACCAAAAACTAACTCTTTGTGGTGATTTATTCATTTTCTATTCAGCTTATTTCAACCTTTGTCAAGAACATATTACAAATAAGAAATGCTTGTTGGGGACTTAGGAATGATGAAAGAAAGCAAATATTTAACTGATATATAAAAAAAATACTAATTAAATTCTTGGCGTTATTGCTGAATGAGTCAGAGTCCAAGAATTTTAAAACAAGAAATACAAGCTAATGAATAAAAAATATTTGAGTTGATTCTCTGCTTTGCCCCACAAGAACATTTCTTCTCTCTCTTTTTTCCCCTTGGCAATTTATTAGTTTTTCTCTGGAGCTAATGGTCACCTGAACCTTCTACAGGTGAACCTGACATTGATATTATTTGCTGACAACTGGAACCATATTGGCTCAGAGACCTTCACAAAATTTACTTTGGCAAAACAGTCTGAACTGTCATGTCTAGGTCAAGCTTAGGTCAAATTAGGTGACCCTAACCCCAGGTCACCATGACTTTTGTGATCTTTGTTTGATTAGTTATCTAAATTTCTTTTCTTTTTTTGTTTTGGTAAAAAAAAAAAAGTGCTTCAAGAAAACAATTTCAAAGAAAATAGCCTTGAGTTTTATTTTCAGCTAAATCAATTGCAGAATCTAAACTCATATATAAAGACATTTATAGGTTTCGGTCAACAGCTGCAGTCATATTGTTGACAGAGATTTAGGGTAATATTTGAGTGGGAATGGCCAACTGAGGGGGCGGGACTGTAACGCAAGTAAACAGATGTACTGTTTTATAAAAGCAGGAACATTTCCACGTTCCTTACAGCACCTGGTGAACTGCTCAGATCACTTGTGGTTGTGAAGCCATCATGATGAAATTGTCTGCTGTTTGCCTTGTGGTACTCGCCTTGCTTCCCAGCTTCTGTGATGGTCAGACGTATCAGAAACCTGGTACACCACCACAAAAGCCTGCAATACCACCCCGACCTCCCCCTAAACAGAGACCCGCAGAACCTCCACAGCAAAAGCAGACATTTGAAAAAGAACTTACTTGGACTTACCCTGCTGATCCCCAGCCTGAGCCCAAGGTTGACGTGCCATTCGAGCTGAGACACCCTGTCCCTGCTGCAACTGTTGCTGTGGAGTGCAGAGAGGATATAACTCACGTGGAAGTCAAGAAGGACCTGTTTGGAATCGGCCAGTTCATCGATCCAGCTGATCTGACACTGGGAAGCTGTGCTGCTGTCGCAGAAGATACTGCTGCTCAAGTGTTGATTTATGAGTCGCATCTGCATATGTGTGAGAGCACATTAATGGTAAGAACAATGCAAGTAACCGAGCCTGGAAAATTAAGTAAACATTTCTGCTTTGGAGATGCTTTTGTCTAAAACTTTGTTTGTATTCATGCCTTTGCTAGACAACAGATAGTTCTCTTGTCTACACCTTCGTTTTGAACTACAACCCTAAACCTCTGGGCGGCTCTCCTGTGGTGAGGACCAGTCAAGCTGCAGTAATTGTGGAATGCCATTATCCAAGGTTTGTAAAATTTACACAATTTTTTGTAATGTGTGTCATTTTACAGAAACAGACCTAGTATCTCTGGATTACAAAACAATTTGATCTGCATTTTCCAGTGAAAACAGACATTATTCTAAAGATAATTGTTGAAATTCGCATGCTGATTGGACATGTCTTAATTTAGGAGGCACAATGTGAGCAGCCTTCCTCTTGATCCCCTCTGGGTCCCATTCTCTGCTGTTAAGATGGCCGAAGAGTTCTTGTACTTTAGTTTGAGACTCATGACTGGTAAGTTTAAAAGAAATAATGCAAGATTGAAGTCTTTTTAGAAACTGTATTTACATATCAAAATGTTGCCTCGTATTTTCACAGATGACTTTATGTATGAGAGGCCAAGCTACCAGTATTTCCTTGGTGACATGATCCGCATAGAGGCTGACGTCAAGCAGTACTTCCACGTACCCCTCCGTGTTTACGTGGACAATTGTGTGGCTACTCTTTCACCAGACCCAAATTCCAGTCCCAGATACGCCTTCATAGAGAACCATGGGTAAAGTAGCATAAAGCAGTAGATATTGTTTTGGTTTTTTTTAACAGAAAAGTTTAAGTTTAACAAAACAAAAGAAAGCTTTTTGTGGGAATCTCTAATCTCATTGGGTTTGTTTTGCTTGTGTGCAGGTGCTTGGTTGATGGTAGGATCACAGGATCTGACTCAAAGTACGTGTCTCGCCCTGAAGATTGCAAGCTTAATTTCCAGTTGGAGGCCTTTAGGTTCCAGGGTGCTGAAAGTGGGATGGTATGAATCGCCAAGGCATCCATTAGATTAATTGTGTGTTCAGTGTTATAAATGATCTCATCTGAGATTCAAAATATTTCCAACCTCCCCGTGTTCCCACAGCTCTACATCACCTGCACCTTGAAAGCAACATCTACTTCCCATGTCCTTGACAATGAGCACAGAGCTTGTCATTACGTCGGCGGGTAAGTCTCGTTTATTTGGTAAATGCTAATTAAAATTAATGCAGAGGCTAAATCATATGACGCCAACATAATTTTTTTTTCTTCCTAGATGGAGGGAGATCAGTGGAGCTGATGCAGTTTGTGGCTCCTGTGAGTCTGGTGGATTTCAGACACATACTAGCACACCAGTTGCGCCTGGTGCTTCAGTTCTTGGTGGTGGTGGTGCAGATCCCAAGAACCCAAGTTACCCTCAAGAGCCACAAAAAAGGGTGGGGCGTGATGTGTCCCCGGATGAAAGTATGTGATGCAGCACAGAACTTTACACAAATACAACCACATGGATGTCTTCTATAATGCATCTTTTCTATCTTCCTTTTCCAGGTGTGGAATGGGAGGGTCGTGTTACTATAGGTCCCATCCCTATTGCGGAGAAGAGAGCCTCCCAGACAAAGGTTTAACTGCATTTTCCCATGAGGCCATCAAAATAAACATTATCATTGGTACACAACGCTCTGTAGCTCATGCTTTTGGCTCATTGGTACTTCTGCTTGAAACAAAGAATGAAAACCCACCAACTCTGTTAAATCTTATCAAAATGTAAAATCTCAGCAACACGAAACAAAATCAAATCGAGTATGTATAACTCATTTCACACTTCACTCTGTGCGATCATGTTAGTGTTACATATGGTCTGCTTCCGTCTAGAACTTAAATTGTAACTCTTTCCATTGGGTGAAAATAAAAAGTGCAATTTTAATGAAAAGCTTGAGTCTTTCACTGGGAGCTTCTTTTCATATTCAACCCTGAGCTGAACATTGATTTATACTGTCAAATAAAGTGGATTGTGATTTTCTACTAAAAGTCTGAGAAGATTAAAACAAACAACACATTTGTAAACAGACAAACAATAAAATTATGAGGAAAAAAAAAGAGGTCACTCTTGAAAACTCAGTTGCAGAAAAAAATCACTTCCCAAACTCTTTTTCTATAAGTTTACTGAGGACATCTGGAACCAAAACGTCAAAATAAAAATTTGTCCAAAAATAGTTTTATACCATACCACTGGTGGGGATTTATCGACCCCTTGTGACAGAAGTGTCAAACTGCAGCTCAGCAACGTGCTCAGTTTCAGCACCACAAGCAGCAAACAGTTGATCATCTTGCACGACACGATCGATTTAGGATTTCTTCATTTCTGTTTTCCACCTATGAAGTCTTATTTTCCTCAATCGGTATTGTTTTTCACTCGCATAAGCTTTTGTTAAAAACAAACAAACAAACAAAAAAACTATGCAAATTATGTCGCTGAATTTCCTCCTGTTCATCCCATTGGCTATCTTCAAAACGCAGGCAGCACGTATATAGGCTATATTAGCTCAAAACAGATAAACATTTATTGTTGAATGTCGTCTTGCATCCTTCTTTAGACTTAAAGAAGACGCGCATGTTTTCCAGAGAACTCCTGTCTCCTCGGTCCAGCTTAGAAAACCAGCTGGTGTTTGCTGGAAAGCTCCCTGTTACTGTTTGCTTCTGTCACAGTCAAAACTTCCCCGGTCTTGTTCCCCTGCTTGGCTCTGCCTGCCTCCTCTCAGGACCAGCCTGCGCGTGTACGGCAACGACACTGACGTTACACCGCCTCTGCTCCGCACCACCTCCTCCCTCCTCCCTCCTCCTCAGCCTCTGCCCGTCTCCGCACTGCTGGCCCGTTGCTGTTGTGTGTCACAGCCAGCATCGAGGCAGCAGGAATCTGAACCAGCACCAAACTGCCTCGCGTGGACACATCGTGAGGACTGCGGGATCTTCTTTCTCCTTTTGCGGCGTTGCGCGTAGCCTTTGAGGCACGTTTCTGCTCCTGGCACCCTTCCTTTCACCCTGCATGTGTGGATGCTTGACTGCGGATTTGATGGTGCTGAGCAGGCTCATCTGATCGAAGGCTTGCGGCCAGGCGGGCTTTTGCGGGGCCGCAGAGAGAGAGAGAAACCTCTGTCCACGACTGCGTCCGTCCTCTGTGCCGTGATTGTTGATGGACTGCGCTCCCTCCGTGATTTTCTGCAATCTCTCTGAGTCATTTGTGATAGAAGATGGCGGACAGGGCTGAGATGTTTTCCCTTTCCACTTTCCATTCTCTCTCTCCTCCTGGTTGCAGGTAAGAGCTTTCATGGAGTGTGACACTGGAGGGGTGATGACGGGGGGATTTAGGAGAGGAGAATGCAGTAAATGTGTCACATCCAGACAACAGCGGCTCTGTGAAGTATCATTGCTGTGTACCGCGTTGTCCTACCCTGAGTAGTTCCAGATATATGTATATGTGTGTGTGTGTATATATATATATATATATATATATATATATATATATATATATATATATATATATATATAGAGAGAGAGAGAGAGAGAGAGAGAGAGAGAGAGAGAGAGAGAGAGAGAGAGAAAGAGAGAGAGAGAATAACCTGCTGTAGGCCTGCTAACGCATCCCTGCGCGCCTGCAGGTGCAGCTGCTGAACTGCGCGGAGTGATGACTCCATATTTACTGTCTTTAAAATATATATCTTAGATTTATTTTTAAGTGCAATCATGTACTAACGATTGAACATTTGGCAAATGGTTGATCTTAAACTGTCGCGACTATGATCCGTTTGCGCATTCTCAGTGTGAGGCCCACGCCCTGTTGAGTCCAACCCAAGCAAGGGCATGCTGCTTAATGATTTCCTCCAGCCCGACTGCTCCTAATGTTGTTAAAACCTTATGTTTTATGTGACTTTAGCTACAAATGTCCTGACTTTTCTGTTCTTCTGTGAGCACAACTGAGTGTGACATTATGCTGGTACTTTGTGCAGAACTGTAACTTCATGCAGTCAGTGATGTACAGCATTGGTTGGGTTGGTTAAAAAAAAAAAAAAAAAAAAAAAAAAAAAGAATATTCTTTTGTCTTTGTGAAAGCTTTTGGGTGTAAATTTACATGGGAGTCTATGATTGCTGTCACATTGTGCCTGAAATGGAAATATCATCAATATAATTTCACTTCATGTGTACTAATATCACATCATCTGATGATGCTCTAAGACCTTATGTATCAACATCAACTACCAACTACAACAAAAGCAGTTTATTTTCCTCTAGTATACTCTGTCATGTCCATATAAGCCATAAAGCAGTATAATATATGGAATGGAAAGAAAAAAAATAAGTAAAAGGGGAGGACATTCATTTATTTGATGTATTCTTTGGGACAAAAGCGTAATTCATGCATTTAATTCAGCAACAGTTCATTGTCTCTCTGTCTCCACGCTACCAATGTCCTACAGAGGCAATCACATTAGCAAGCCGCTCCTGCTGGATTGTTTTCCAGGCCATGTCCTCATATGGGATTAGCTCCATCTCATGGGGAGGATCATATAAGATTGATGTAACTGATTTTTTATTTTTTTTTATTTTTAATGATCACCAGTGACCTTATTCTGGATCCCAGAGCCAAGCTCTGACCATGGTGTCAATATTTTAGACGTTCAGCACTGGCAGGAAACAAAGGCGAGCTACCTTATTGTATCACATGAGTATAGTGAATTAATCTTTCATTATTCACATTTTAACCTGTTTATGCTTTGTGGCACTGACTTAAAACACACACAAAGTTTCTAAACTGTCAACGGTAAAGCTGCCCTTGGCGATTAGTAGAGATGCAAACAGTTGTTGAAAGCATCGTCCATTGTTTGAAACAGGGTGGAGACTGATCAGCCCCATTTTACTGTTTTCAGTTAAATTTTAGGATCGATTATGTGTCTTCCTGCTTTTATCATTTTACTTTACACATCTGTATGTGTTGCCTCCTGTGTGCACCAGAGGTGTGATGGTGTGCCACGGTAATCTGCCTTACGTAAGGCTGACACTGTTTCCAGTGGACACCATAATCCAGACAAGGGACCACCCTGATCTGCAGAGTTTTATGACAGACTATAATATCTCCAACACACACAGAGGGAACACTTTTCACTGCAAACTTAACTGATACATATTAATCTGGTTTTATTTATTCATAATAAAACAACTTAGTTCTGTTACATTTAATATCTGTTGTTAAGAGAGAAAATAATAGTGTTAGTCTTTCCATGAGAATAAAATATACAGTGTACTTTTCTGGGAAAATGAGATTATAAACTCAAATTGACAGATTTTCCATCATTGTTTCCTGGTTTGTTTGGATTTTTGATGCGAGTCTAGTATGATAGTAAATTGTGACTACTCTTCCCAAAACTAGAACCCATGCCCTGCAGTAGATCCTAATTCTTATGTTTTTATGAAAGAGTGTTTGCTTTGTTTGGCAGAAGACCTGAAGCAGCAGACTTATGGGAAGTATTTTGTTGCTGTTGCTTTGTTTGTTTGTTTTTAAAGAGGATGAGCATACCTCATTGATTGTAGTGTCTTTGTTCAGAGATGAAAAAAATGTTTTGAGTTCAACCAATCACCAGCTTTTTATCTGCCATTTTACCTTCACATGGTGATTTATTTAAATACTATCATTTATCAGGAAACAAGAGCCTTGGCGCTCTTTGAATGTCAGTCTAGTTTATCTTAAAGGTCATTGTCTTTTTTTTTTTTGTCACTGACAGCTAATAAAAAACTTTATTTAAATGACACACTGAAATGATTTGTCAATGGAAAAATAAGGAAGTAGATCAACGTATTTATTGGTTCATTTTAGTTTGATTGTTTTTTAAATTAAAAAAAAAGATCACTAACCTTACAAGACTGTTGTAATGTCTCATAAGTATTTTTAGGTATTGGACTGTTAAGAAGATAAAACAAGGCTTGTAAAGAGTAATTAACCTCTCAACAGCTGTATTTATTTAACATGATTTAAAAACAATAAATACAAAGTCAAATCTGGAACATCTTTAAATTAATAACAATTCATATATAAAGATAAATAAATAAATAAATAATATGAATATAAATATTTGTAAAAAATAGAATGAAAGCGCCTAAATACTTGATATGAATTAAGTAAATAAACGGAAATAAAAGGTGGATTGCCACATTTTTCCATTTCTGCAGATATTTTCTGCAGCTATTAGTGCAGAAATAGATCAGAAAACTGGTAGATCTGATGAGTCCTTATCTAAACTCCACAGCACGTGTCCTACTACATTTATGTACTTGCTCATTAAGTCCTAATTATCTGGTGCTATTGGATCATTTATTGAACGTATTTTCCGTCATCTTCCTCGTTTCTCCACGACAAGCCCTTCTGTAGCATGTTTGCCAGTCGATGTTCTACTTTTGCCTTCCTACTCTTTGAAGGCAGCTGGAGGAAGCAGCGAGGGGGGCAGGGAGTGATGGTGGGTATGGTTACCATGGGGTAAGAGGCTTAAATCAAATACAGATTCATTTTAGCTTAAGCGCTCCATCTCTGCCGCCCCCTGCCGCCTTCCCCTCTCCCTCCTTGTGTTTCTATCCTTTCTGATTCTCTCCTCCTGTCTTAGATTCTCTCTACGATCATCCCTCTCCACAGGTCTCCATGCCAATCATTGTGTTGCTGCGGCTTGTTTATTCCTTTCAGCTCTGCTGACATGAGGAGTGCTGTTTATGTTGTACATGAGATTTGTTTTGCATGAATGGTTCACATCCAAATGGAGCTTCTGCCTCCGTTAATCCAAATCCAAACAAATCAACATGGAATCATCTGCAGACAGCAAAGCGATGCATGATTCCCACCTTTGGCTCAGACGCGGCGCGATCTTCACATTAGGAAACGACACAGACAGCTGAGGCTTCTTCATCAGGATAAAGGCATGACTCATAAATATGAGTGTGTGTTTCTTTCTGTGTGTGGGTGTGTGCCCCTAAGTTACTGGAGATGGATGATGGTTGAAAAGCTGGGAAAATGATCCTGTTAATGAGTCAGTCACAATCACGTCGAATGTCTCTGGCTTTTAAGAATGATGTCACTGCGAAGCGGGTGCTCACGGTTAAAAGGCAGCTCAATTACAACAAAGAACCCATAAACACATCATCCAAAGCATCTGCTTTGATAATGTTATCATAGAGGTTTCTATATTTCTCCCATTTCATTTTGAACATCTAGCATCTAGCATACTGGATTTTTACGTCTTTTTCGGCATATTCCACTTTGTGCAACTGGGATTATCTAAAGAGTACCTTCATCAGTGTGACTAACATTCACATTCATTATTGATTTGTACTCTCATGTTTCCAAAACCGCAGGGATCAATAATTAGACCTTATGGCTTAAAACAATACTTACTGGCTTAATGTTTCAGGTCTAGAATTGATTATTTTCTGAGTGGCCATTTAAACTGTGTAGATTTGCCTCCATGTTAAAAAAAAATAACTTGAAAATTGTTATTATGTAAACGTGATAGATGTTTTCTATGAAAAGGGGACACTTTGAATGTGTAAATGTGTGGGCAATGCAGAGATGACAGCGTGCCAAATTTTGTCTTTGACATGAGAATGTTAGAGATGACAGAGAGTAACTGAATATGAAGGAAGAGGGAGGAAAAAGGACAAAAATAGTACAAAACCTTACTTGTGGCAATCAATCTGGGTGTGCCATTGCAGCAACATTACCACTGTTAGTATCAGTACTTTTCTCTGAGTGGTTTTCTGGAAGACTGGTGTGGAAAAGCAGCATTGTGAGATGATTCTTCTCTTTCTACATCTAAAGCCTCCCTGTGTGCTTATAGTGACCACAAGCAGAAGTGGAGTGAATGTTGGCGAAGTTACGGTCGGGTAGAGCTGCAAACCTCATTGTTTGACTGGTGTTCTCCCTGAGAAGCTGTCAACGGTAATGTCAACACTGCAGTGGTGCCTGCACCTCGCCTGATATGCATCCTGTTATAAAAATACTACAGCAGCTTGAAGACGACTCTGAGCCTCCAGATTTTAGTTTGTTTTCATTATTTGTGGAAGGTGTCTGCAGGGTGTACGCACGGATGGTTGTGACTTCTCATCAGGAATGTTAAATGAGATTTTCTTCTGTTTAGCTTAAAAGCATCTAATGAAGAAGACAAGAGATGGAGAAAGCTGACTGGAGGTTAACCGAATTGCACTGCTGAACGCAAGGTCTGCTACTTAATGCACCGGTGTTGTGCTGAAATCGGAACCCTAGTTAAACTAGACCCCTGTTTTATTATGTATTTCTTTTTGATGGTTCTATTTGTTGCAAGAAATGATTACAAAGATATGCTGTTATACTGAGATGATTTTTTATTTACTTGGAGTGGATGGATATATTTCATGTTTGGTTTTAAGGATGAGCAGTGAAATATGGTGTGCAATATGGCATCTGGACAAATCAATGCATGAAGTTGTCTTTGTATTGTGTATTCGGGAAATGTGGCCACACTCTCATGAGAAATACAAAAAACAAAAAACAAAAATGGAGTCTGGAAACGCAGTAAAATGGGTAGCATTGGTTGAGACCAGAAAAGAGAGTAATAATTGAAAAACAGATGATAATCATAAGTAGCCTGAAAGTGATCCAATTATTGTAATTATCTAAATGTCATGTTTTGTGTTGTTCCGTTTACACTTTACACTGTAAAATGAAAGCTGCATGTGTGGTGGATGTTTTTTCATTGCGAATTACACACACACACACACACAAACACACACTCCTATACTTAAAAATACTACCCCCCCCCCCCCCCCCCCCCCCCCCCCCCCCCCCCCCCAAAGGAGCCATTAACATCCTCCTTTTGTAAAATTTGCCTAAAACACACCTTTACTTATCTTGTCAGAGGAAATTTGTTTTTGGTGTCTTTTCTTCTGTTTGTCCCGATACCCATGCGGCACACACGACTACACAACAAAGCCTGGTAGAAAGAAACATGCATTGTGGTACTGCATTAATAACTAAGTTCCTTGACTTTTTTTCTTTCTCTTCTTGTCTTTTCGAGAAAGACGAAACTTAACTGTTTTTGCATCTTTGTGAGCAGCAGAGTTAGCTTTTGCACCATAAACAAGCCCCTTCTTACTTCCACGTTATGCATATGAGATGCACAGTCAGTAACCCAGAGAAGAATCATCCAGCAGCGTGAAACAGAAGGCCGTCAACATCTGAAACGAATGGCATCAGATTGCAGCCTAATGTTCTCCGAGGAGTCACAGGGTATGTTACTATGGCAACCTAGAAAATGGAGGAGAAGCTTGTTGCAGAAGAGAGATGAGAAGCTTCTGACATGTTGTTAAAGTTGTGAAATTTTACTTTTTAAATCAAACCACTATTGCATTAATCCACTCTTCCAATCCAAGTAGCCTTAGTACCGAAACTTCTCCAAACAATGACTGAAAAGTGTCAAATGAAAGTGTTACAATTAGTAAAATTTGAATCGGGTTTTAAATTGGATCTCCATTTTGGAAAATCCTTCTTCTGAACTGTTGTGCGTCCAGGGTTCTCTCGCCTATTGATTGCTGGGATAGACTCCAGCTTTCCCGCTACCCTGAACCGGAATAAGTGGTTAGGAAAATGGATGGATGAATGGAACTTCATTCTTTCACCCTTCCAGCTATATTAAAAGTTTTCCAATAGATTTGCACTCTGTTTGAAACAAAACTGACACTAAAACACTGCCTAGTGCGTTCAGATATAAAGATTAGGCCTCCCGACCAGGGCGTCATGTTTTGCAAATGAGAATATGATGCTGTATTTTATTGTTATTCTTCTCCATCATTTCACACTATTTTGTCTCAGTTCCAAAGAGGTTAAATACCCACACAGACTGCTTGGCTTTAGCTCAGTTGGTAGAGTTGGTTTGCACGTCACAGCAAGATTGTTGAATCGATCCAGTGTGTGGGCGTTTCAAAGCTGAAAATGTTGTATTTAGTGTTGAGCCACACCGTTTTGTGTCTACATACTGTACTTCTGAAGAACTCTATCTGACTCAGTTGTTATAAACAGATTACAAAGAAACCGACAGAATGAACAGAAACTCAAATGCTGTCATTACACTTCTCTGAAACCCCAACACTAACATCCTAATCCAAACTTTATTGTAATTTTTATTGGAAACACCTGCTGTTTTTAACAACCTTTGATGTTGTCCTGGTTCAAATATAGTTAAAATATTGTCATGGCTCTCAGATTTTCTCACCTGAATCCAGACACACACATACATGAATTATTCCACCGCTGAGTGCACGTGTGGATGAATGAGTGTGTGAGGGTAGAGCTGTAAAGCTTGACAAACACTGGTAGGAAGGATTCCCTGTTGCTTTTGGTAGTGCATTGTGTTTGGATTAGTCTATTGTTGAATGCACTCCTGACCAGTGTGTTATGGAATAAGATAGTATATTTATAATTGTGAGGTGTGTTAAATATTATCTTTATCTTGGACGACACCATTGTCTATCCCTCAGCTGAGTCCAGGTCCAGTCCAACAGCATTATTGGCCTGGAGTCTGTTGGCATGTGACATCTAACAGCACAGAGGATCACTGCCCAAAGCAAACTTAAAAAACTTCCTGAGCATCATCCAACAGATGCTGAAAAGCCACAGATGCCTCAGAAATAAAGAATCTCTTTCTTGTAAATGTGCTTTTTTTTCCCATAGTCCAGTTTATTATCAATGCACAAATGAGATGTGTTTAACTTTCAATCGTGTCTGCACTGACCTTGGAATAAAAATACGAGTCACTGTTGCCGTTTTTATATTTTAAGTAGCATAAACAAAGGCACAGCTGAATCATTTAGGAGGAATATCTCTGGTGGCTTTAGCTGTCAGTGAGTCTCTGTTGTTATGTGTTGCCTATTGGTCCTGGTTCCGTTGGGCTTCAGTGACTCAGTTATGGCGTGTAGTTGACTTGGTCTGCTTAGGGGTTTCAAGACACTGAAAAAAACTGACATTGTGATTTTTTTTCCAACTCTACATCTGTGATATAAATTGTGATATGAAAAAATACAGAAATTTTCCGCAGAAGACTTGAACAGCACTTTAAGTCATGCTGAACTTCTGCCATCTTGTTGACGACAAACCTGCACTGTTCTCACCTCTTTTTGTGGATGTTTTGTCTGTTGGCGCAGTCGTTAACGAAAATGGACGGTCTCTACATCTGTCTGCAGGTTGTAGATGGACAGATGGACAAATGAACATGTTTGAGTCCTACATTACAAAACCTGCGATGCCACTATTGCACATATGTACATTACTCAAACAACATATTGTGCAGCTCCAGTCTGCATGGAAACCCCTTACAGAGTTACAGTTATAAAAGCCTAGTTGCTCAACAAGTATCAACTGGTCTCCTGGCTATTTTTCAAGTTTGTTTTTGTGCATATTAGCTAAAACTTGTGACTAATCTTGGAACAATAAATGATAAACCTACCAGTCTGCGTAGGTCTTATTGGTAAATTTAGATTGTCAGTCACATCCGGAGGCTCTACAGCAGGGTAGAGGTCCTCAGATCCTCAAGGACCACTTATACGCATGCCCCTAACTCATACTAGGTCAATATGCAGAACTTGACAACAAGTTGTTGGATCTATTGGATTTAAATCAGGAGTGTTGGAGCAGCAAAACACCTTAAAGCTGCGAGACAGCAGTCTGACATCGCAACTAGGGCTGCTTTAGTCCCGATTCAATTTCGATTTTTTTGTGTGCCGGTTTGATTTAAATTGTAATTCTCACAATTCCTCGATATTGCTGATTTTTGTAGACTAAAATAAAAAGAAATGTACAAAACTTTTTTTGCTTGTCATTTTTCTTGATTTCAGTCAGGAAAAAAACAACACAGTAGCCAGACCATCATTCTGCTGCTATAATGCCCAATAGGACAAGTAAACAGATCAATAAAAACATTAAAAATGACAAGAATTTTTAGAATCGATTTTTTTTATTTATTAAAAAAAAAAAAAAGGTTTTTTTTGTTTAAAAAAAAAATCGATTTTAAAATTGTGAATAAAAAAAATCCTGATATTAAATTTTTTAATTAGATATACCCACCTTTAATCACAACCCTGCTCTACAGAATCTTCCACTTCTGCAGGTCAAGTAAAAGGATTGACTTTGCTGAGGAAGTTGAGTTCTGATGTGGTTTTGCATGCATGTCTTTGATTGACAGATGTGGATGTTTTCTGCAGCAAGTCTTTATGTTTTTCAGAGCCTTGCAAACCAGTTCACATGATTACAGAAGTTACAAACAGATTTTTAAAAGACCAAAACTTATGTGTGGGATGGCTGCAATTACAGTAAAAGTCTAAATCCCATGTATGTACTGTATGTAATCTCTTGGTAATAACAGATGAGAGACCCCAGGTTCTATAAGCTCTTAAGTTTTTCATATGTAGATAGAAGAGAGTGACAAATCAAGGACTCCGTAGTGTAAAGCTTATATTTACTCATGGTCTGAGTGCTGCAGCAGATATATTCCACCCACTCACTGGTGGAGAAAAACAGCACCAGGAAAGACTGGGTAAGGATATGACTAGGAGGAAACAAGAAGTGGTACACAAAGACAAGACTAAATGAAAAAAAAATGTAATGGGATGTATAGACCTTTGTAGATGAATTCTGAGTGTGATGAATGCGATTGATGTTTGCTTTTATTGGGTCTTTAGTCTCTTTAACTCAAAATGACCATTCTAGTCACATGTCATAAGATAGTAGCTTCCTTGACCCTACGTTCACATAACTCCATGGCTGGATGTTTTCTGTTATGGTTTCACATCTCTCACTCGCTTGCTTTGAGACATTCAGGAAACATCCGTAAATTCTAGGTGTGGGTTGCATTTTCTTGAATGAATACTGTGAATTGGCTCAGATTTAGCATTTCCAGTGATGTAACTACTTCCTCCTCGTTTTTCAGCATTTAGAATCATTGTTCATATAATTCAGCTTTATTGGCAAACAAAGTTTTGTTGAAGTTAAGGCTACAGTTGTAAATTTAACTTTGAATTGTGAATGAAATCTCTTATTACGATATAATCAGTGGAAATCAACAGTAAATGCAGGTAACGAGAACAGAAAAGACACCTTCCAAATGGCCCATTTTATCAGAATATGCTGTTTATTGCATGTTCTCAGGATGTCAGCATGTTTCTGCAAAGAAGTGTAATTATTTAAATAGACAATGTCTGCACGCTCATGGAAATTCTCAAAGTACAGATGCGATTTCAGATTCTCACGAAACATTATGGTGGCAAAGAGCTGCGATAATTTCACAACATTTATACAATTTACCATTTCTGGGCTGTGCATTTACACTGAAAGGTGAAAAAAACTTTTAAAATCTTCAAAAATCCCATTTGCTCGAATGTTTTTATTTCATGAGCTGAAAATAAATGACAATATTTCCCAATTATTAAACTATTATTATTTTGAAAGTAATTATTCTTTTATTTGTCAGTATTTATTTATTTACATATTGTAGTAGGTTGCGTGGACAGAGTGGCTAACAGATGGCAGTCAGCAGACCTCCTCCAACAAGTTGAGACTTTATTGTGCAATGGTGCATGTTGTCTTAAAATACATAGAAACCCACAATGGAAAATTATCATTACACACATTACATTTTACCCACTAAACATAACTGAAATCGAATAAGCCTAAAGTAATCTAACATGCACCCTGCTACATCAATATCGGCTCTCGCGGACAAACAAAATGCCCACCTTAAATACCCTCATACCTGAATCCCAACATGGCCGCCCCCAGCATCTTCCACCTTTCAGGTACGCGCGCTAAATAATGTCTTAGTCATTCTTTCCCCGCTGCCACAGATAACTCTCCAAACTGTTTCCCCATCTCCAAACATCTGGTACAATACATATCGTATAAAAGGCAAACCAATTCCTGTAACACAATGCAACTCCCCCCCCTTCCCATACTTGGTACCATCCAGTGATATCACCAGTTGGGTAAAACCCTCTAAATGCAGGACATGAGCAGCTCTTCCTCCTTCTGGTCCTAGAACATAAGTATGATAACTAAATCAAGAATACTAACATTTCATTAACACAGCAAAGAGAATATTAAACCAAATTATTTCTATTGGTTATATATTTTAACTTTACTCAAATACAAAACACAAACAAACCCAGAATAGTTGGTGTCTGCTTACCACTGAGAGGATAAAGAAGAGTATCAGTAACTCAAATACAAAATGGTTAGCTGTTTTTGTGTTAAGTAACAGTGACAAGTGGTGGCACCTTACCCACTTTGTCACACATATTTTCACTTTTATTTGTTCATTATTGAGATTCTTTATTCTAATAAACAAACAAACAAACAAACAAATAAAAATAAACAACCAAATAAATAAATAAATAAATACTGAAATATTGCAAAAGCGCTATAAATGTAAAATCAAGCTCAGTACTCTTTTTTCCTGTCATTTTCCATTAATGTAAAGTTGAAGCATTTTATGGCTTCATTATCAGATATAACCTTGGATTTTGTCATTTGTTTAGTTGTTTAAATATAATTTTTTCCTATATGATAGAATATCTGATTAAAAAAAAAAAAACCCCAACAGTTTATGGTTCACAAATGGCTTTATTAATGTAACCTTCTCTTCGAAGTTTAACATCATCCTCACCCAATGACTTTTCTTTAAACTTAAACATGTTTACAGATCTTTTTATTCTAGTAGTTATTTTAGTTACTGCACACTGAACCAAACCAGCACCGTTAGGGAACATTTTGCATGTGACTTTAAGGCCCTCCCTTTGACCCCTCTTTTTCTTTACCCTTGCATTTATCCACATGTCCTCATTTATTCCACATAACTAATGTTTGCTCCATAGAACCAACTCATATCTATACGAACTATGTGGACTGTCCCCTTCTTCGTAAGAGAACTGCAATGCAGCATTTCCTGGGAAAACATTGCAAGCCAGCTGCTGCAGACTTGGAAGCCTGCTGAACGTAATGGAGCAAAGAAGAAATATAAACCTAAACAACAAAACCTTCATTATCACAGCTCATTACAGAACCCGGACAGCTCCCTGCTGTGGAACGCTGTTGTTCTAAATGAAAGTTTGGAGACTTTGGTGAAAGAAGAAACGACTAACAATATGTTCTGCTTTTGACAACATCCTCAGCTGATGCACAGCGCTGTAAAATTCAGTCAACTGAATTTGACATCCTTGCTTTAAATGATGCTGCTTTATGCATCGTTCCTATTCTAGCTGGGTTGTTGGAATATGTCACACCTTGTGGCGATGGGTCTCATTGAAGAGAGGAAAGCGATGGGTAATACTGTGGCTGTGTGAGTTCAGTAAACAGGACCGAAACCCAAACACAGCCTGACATGAGTTAGAGCGGGTTTCCTCTTCAGCGGGGTTGAATGTGTGGAAATAAATCAAAGAGAAATTTCCTTCTGGGGTGTTCATTGATGAAAGAAAGATATTGCAGTCAGCAGTGTTCCCTTTCACAGCTTTTAGTGAGTATAATCTCTCTCCTGCGTTCTTAGGCCAGCCCACGATATCAGCTTGGAGGAGTTCGATGATGAAGATCTCTCTGAAATCACAGACGACTGTGGGATCGGACTCAACTATGACTCTGATCCATATGAGAAGGTAGGCTTGTTTTTACATGTTTCCATTTGTTAATATTTATTTATTTAACAGAAGTCTTTTTTTCCCCTCAAATTCTAATGCAATCGCTGTGATTTTTAGACCATAATTTAAATCTTTTTTCTCATTTTGTTACAGTAAATACTAATAAATTGGTATCCAATAACCTTTTACTGGGCAAAGGACCATATCTGATCACGTCTTTGGACATACAAAAGACCTCTGCATGCTAGTCCATGCAATCATAGCACCCAGTCTCAGTTTTCCACACCAGTCAACAAGCATTAGGTTACATCCCAGCTGTTTCATTAAGATCAGAAATTTGAAAAGACTTTTTGTACTGACCACCAACTACTGTATAACTTTTATTTTAGTAAAACGTATTTAGATTGCAACCCTAAAAAGTCAAACGTATCATATTTGATACACATTTTCTGAGATGTTTTGCATTACTTTGTGGTAAAAACTTTGCTCAAAATACTGTTGAACATAATCTGATACCCGGAAGCTTGCACTATAATAACTCAGACATATTACATGGTTATAAACAGAAAATGGTAATAAATGGTAAATGTTGGCCTTTCGAACAAAATTTGTTGGATTTTTTGAAAGGGCCAAATAAACACTTGTGATTAAAATTGGACATTTCTTACTATTTTTTCATCGGTCAGGCTTTAAAGGATTAAAGTCTTGTATTAGCCCCCAGAGCTATAAAAACACTCATCTATGGTTCAACATTTAGATTTTTGAGTGTTTCAGTGATGAAAGGTTAAAGAGCTTGTCTGTCTGTCTTTGTGGATGAAGATGATCATAGATGATTAATATCAGCCTGAAGATGAAACCTACCAAGTACTGCAACATGAAAAGTCTAAGTCAAAGATAGACCACCTGTCCTCTCAGCTCGAGATCGCAGGTTCAGATCCTGCTCCCACAATCACCGACTTTTCTATTTTGATCCCACTCCCTAATGGTTAGGTGTGGAATTTAAAATACTTGGTCTAAGTTCTAAAAATATTCAGTCACAGACAACACAATGTTGTACTGATAGGTTTCAGCTCCTACTGTTGTCCTGACCCAATGGCAAACACAACTACGTACCAAAACAGTGTAATCTCACCAGTTTTAATCCTGGATTATGAATCTATATGATGTGTGTGCTGACCAGTGTTTCTATTAAACAGTTTCTGATGAAACCAGACTGATATAATGGAAAAAGGAATGTGCTTTTTCTGATAAAAACTCACTTTTTGACTATGTTACATGACCAGAGTTAGAGATTTTTCGGCCTAGCACTCTTTAATTGTGAAGCTTTAACATAGACCAGCTATGTTTCAGCTCAATTAATAAATATCTAATAAGTGAAGTGAAAAAAAGTTTTTATGGCTTGGTTTCTTTTTTAGCTTTAATTTATCTGTACAATGCCACTTCTCCTTGCTTAAATGTGTCAGCTTCTTAGGCTAAAAACAGCCTAAGTTTTGTGTAACCAGAAGGGTTGGGTCGATCACCCTGCATTTACTCTCATTTTATAGAAATCATGCTGGTTCTGAGTAAAAGACATTTTGGAACCTGCTGGGCTTTTAATGAAATTGTATGAGGCCTTTTCTATATACTGACCATGTTCAAACTACTATGTCAATAATTTGGTCCTACCACAAATCTTTCCACCATAGACTTTAATTATACAGTCATCCTAGACCATTTCTTTTCCATGTCCATCCTTTGAGATGTAAATGTTTTATGCTGGTGGCGTTGAGCCATGGCTGCAGCAGAGGGTGGGTGACCCAGTGCAGTTTGCTGCTATGCAGAGACAACCTCCTTCCCTCCCTCCCAAGTGTGTCTCCCTTCCTCGCTATGCAGAGTGTTGCTTAGAGACGGAGCTCACACTCCCTCCTCGGTTTCTGCCACCCCTCTACCCTTCTCCCCTTAAAGCTTTTTTTCCCCTCTCCGCTCCCTTTCTTTCTTCCTTTCCGAGGTGCCTGGGAATGGTGATTTAGCTTAGGGATGGTTGGCTCCGAGAGTTAAGCTCTTGGCGTAAATATGTGCTAGATATTTTGCATCCTCCACTTTAATCCCACCAACAAAAACAAATTATGGAAAGCTCACAAAGCATGTCTGTAAGAGAATTGTTTTTGCTCATCATATAGGAAAAACTCTAGAGAAAGGGAGAGTGGATGTTTTTTTTACCCTCACATGTCATACAGTGCTAAACCCTACAATCTGTGCCCGTTTTGGTGATTTGTGCTTAAACACACACACACATCTGCAAAAGCCTTGACTGCTCACTTCATAAGCATAAAAGTGCAGGGCAGAGACAATGTCGCTCCTTGTTACATTACGTCATCGCCCAGAGGAAGTAATCTTGCTGACATGGGATAGATAAGACACACAACCTCAGTGTGTGTGTGTATGTGTATGTGTGTGTGCGTTTTTAAATAAGGAGGAAAAAACAGGCGAGGCAGAGAATTTCATGCCCAGGGTGTTTTACATGCCTGCATCAGTAAAGTGGATGACACTTTGTCAGCACAGCATCATCCTCATCATCAGCAGTCTTTCTCTCGTGCAGCACAGTCCTCTGATGAGGAGCAAGGTTTTCATGTCAGTATGATTCAGTCACATCGGCCAGCATGTCTTTGAAGTTCAGGCAGCTCATCTAAATGGTGAGATTATCCTTCAGCTCCAATCCCCAGCTCTGATAATTTCGAATTCGTCGTGGGGTTCGGGTCTTAATCTGAATACCGCATTGATTTGTGATTCACCTTTGAGCTGTACACACAGACTGTACATGCTTGCAGATCATAGATTGTATATAAAGAGATGGACAGAGTCTCCGTGATGTCACCCGTAGGTTTCTGAAGAGCTGAATTGAAGCTCAGCGTCATGCGCATCGTCTTGCCCGGAAAATACAAATATGGGCAAAGAGGTGGAGCTGAGAGGACAGCCGTGAGCGTCATGGCGGTTGATTGACATCGAGCGAACTCCGAGCTTTCTGTAGCTAAAAGCTAACCGAGCTAACTCCGAGATAACAGGAGCTAACCAGCTAACGGAGGTAAGCGGGCTAAAGCTAAGTCACGTTATTAACCGGCTAAAAACCATGGTTGTTCTAAGTTCTTCTTACTTGAAGCCAGAGATTGGTACCTGTCAATCAAAAGGACACGCCCCTAAATTTGCCGAACTTCGAGATTAAATTACTTTAAAACGGGCGAGTTAGAAAAAAATTCACTCCCCCCACAGTTGCCATGAAGGTAAACCTGACCTATAAACCGAAAATGGATTTTTGAACCAGGCTGTAAACATGTTTATTTTGTCCGTGAAGTTGGTCTTTTTAACATGGGAGTCTATGGGGATTTGCTCTGTTTTGCAGCCAGCCCCTAGTGGATGAAGGGGGAACTGCAGTTTTATGCACTTCCGCATAGGCTTCGCTTTTAACCGCCGGAGGTTGCAGCTTGGTGCAGACACACTTGATGTCTTGAAGCAGCTGTTTTAGTCATCTTGAAGTGAGGGCACGCAACTTAATGCCAGAATGTTGTAACACTTCTGGCCAAAACCACTTCTGTCCTATTTTAATTCCTGTGGTGTCACTTGGAGACAGTGTGTTTCAAACTTGTGATTTGCTGTTTTGTTTTTCCTCTTACGATTTTTTAATCAGTAAGAAGAGAGACCGCAGCAGTTTTACATACACACCCTGCTGCTCGCTACCTCATTTCGCCCCTGAATTTAACTTCCTGTCTTACTAATAGCCGTCCCAAACTCTCCAGAGCCCTGATTGAACGGCATGAGTGCATGCATAATTCAATATGTGACAGAGGAATGGTGTCTCTTTCTCAGCTGTGCTCCTTTTCTTAGTCCAAAATATTCAGTTCAATTCAGCTTTATTTGTACAGCACCACTTCACAACTATGTCATCTCAGGGCGCTTTACAGACACATCAATTCAAGCCAATTCAGGATAATTAGCTTTGTTAAGGGAAACCGATAGATTGTTATGAGTCTTGTCTTTGATCCAATCCCCCATCTTGCATGAATTGACAGCAATGACATTTATAGACACACTCATACTGTTAGTGTGTCTCATACAAACTCATTCTTATCTTTATATGTATAGTAAGAATTTCTTAACGATGCATTTCTAGCTGGTAGTTGCATAAATAACTTGCAGGACGTGTAACTGTGTCGCTTTTTGTACATTTTTAAAAAAAACAGTTTCCATAATCATTCATATCACTGCAAAGTAAACAGTGCCAAACCCTTTGTTTACCATTTTACAACTTCATTTGCTACGTTTACAGGGGACTTTTAATTCCTGTTTAATTCTGAATTAAAGTTAATTACGCTTTAAACTGATGAAAAAAGACCAGAACTGCTCTGGATATTTTTGCATGTATCCGAGTTTTGCTTCATTCTTCCTTTGCTGTGATTTCAACTTTGAGTGAATGGCTTTCTTTCCTTAATTGAGATCTTCTGTTCCACAGATTCATTCCTGAGATATGTCTTTGCACCTTGACTACGTTGTTTAAAGCATGCAAACAATGCTCGCACATCAATCTCCAAGTGAAATTATCTCTCGGTTTGGAGGCTTTTCCTTTCTGATGATAAATAAAACTCATCCTTCAGTCTAAATATTTTCATTGATGAAATCCTTATACTTTTTTGCACCCTCTGTCAGCAAAAATTTCCTACTTATAATTTTTCTTTGTTGGTGTTTGATCTTCTGACTCTTGGCAAACCTTGGAAAAGTGGATTTTGGAGAAAGACTTCACTTGGAACAGAACTGAACCGCTTCAATGGACAGCAACAACATCTTGGAGTTGTCCAGCAAATTAAAAGGCTTAAAATTATGAGAGGATTATTTTCAATATTTTTTCCTTGTTTTTTTTCCTTATTTTGTTACACGTGTATGTTATTTCCAAGCTAAAGTATTGCTTTATTATCTAGATTTACTTTCTTTTTTTTTTTTAAATGCAGGTTATTTGTGCTTTCTTCCGATTACAAAGTTAAGCTGGTGTTTGCTTGAGGATCATATCTCTCTTATAATTTTCTCATTTAGCCTATTAGTTCAGCAGGCAGGATGACTTCCCAGTTTGACCCGGAGCCTCTATTTCCTGCAATGCAAATATAATTTTGTAAAGCGAGGCTGCCATGTCACTGATCTGCTGGTGTGCTGCAGAGTCAATAAGTATAGAATTAGCCATGCTGAACAAGCCTGCAATCTCCTAATTGCAGATTTAAAATGCTGCACAGCCTTCAGCTACTTTAGTTGCAGTTTCATCTCCACTAGCTGCTGCTGAAAAGCAGGAATAAATACAATCTGTAGCTGAAATTTAGAAGTTTAACAATTTTGCACAAAGGCAGTTGGTGTAGGAACAGGAGTGGTTGGATTCATTCATAACGCCTCCCCCCTGCGGAGTGCAGGGTTGTCTGCTGACTGACAGAAGAGGCACAGTCACAGGACTGGAAGGGATGTCCTTGGGAACTGGAAACTGGAGAGATCGATTCTTGCCAACACACAACTCTTATTTATAGTTTTTGTTTTTACTTTAAGCCTGCCTGTCTAACTGTCTGTCAGGTGGCCTTGCAAGTGGATGTTTCCTGACAGTGCATGTTTTTCTAGCAAGGCAGATAAGGCCTTTTCACAACCCAGTTAAGGAGCTTTGGGTTTTTACATGATATACCCATAAGAGATGGATTATAACAGGTTAGTTTGCATTTGCTCTGAGAACAGTGGCTCTTTTCCAAACATGAACTCACATCCTAACTGCTAAATGATCAAATATAGATATGTTAATCAGATAGAAGTGTGCATATTCATGTGTGCTCCCCAGGCAGTAGACTGGGTGTTAATTTCAGTTGCTGTAGCATAAAGTGGATGCACAAAGCGTCAGCAGAACTGTGAGTGGGGTGGATGGGGGAGAGAGTGAGCTCTGATTCCTCCATTAAACAGACTGCGCTGAGATGCAACAGAAACTGCTGTGCTGTTCAAACTGTAAAAACAGACAAATCAATCCCAGTAACTGCGTTGTCAGATTCAGAGTTGGGAAGCAGTGATGCACAACCGTGGGGTGAAAATGTATTCAATGAACTGGTTGAATTCCGTCAATAAAACGTGGCAATCTCTGCTTGTTAGATCTGACTCCGTAAATGTGCTGAGCACTTAAAAAACATGTTATATAAAAACACACAGACTCATGAAGGTGTGTTGTGTTAAACCTCAAAACCATTTAGTGCCTTGCTTTCTGGTAAACAAGCTGAAACCTGAGACACGTCAGATTGATCCCCCCGCTGCTGCTGTGCTACTCTATTATTCTATACTCTGCAAAGTTTTGCTTCTATTTGACAATGCTGATGCTGAGCGAGGCAGAAAGGATCCTCTTTAGAGCTGCTGAGTACAAAAAGATAGACAGAAAACGTATTTTATGGTATTCTAATCGTAAGCAATCACCTCACACATATGCTGGTAAAGACTTGGGACTTGGCAGTGCACACTAAAAACTTGTAAATGTTTCTCATTTACAGAATCTATGATGGTTTTATAATGATTTATGAGCTGCTTTGAAAGGACAATTTTCAGACCTCTATTGCCTGTTTTTTATTGTACAGTTTTTTGTATGCATGTAAAATGTTTGCAAAATCACCAAAAGAGGAACTTATTCTTTCCTTACACACCATTATAGTAAATTGCCTCAAACAGCTCACTGCCAATGCAGATTTTTCCTCCTTTTGGGATAAAAAAGGAATGTAAACAGTGTATGCATTATTTTTCAGTAATGTCATAAAGAGCTGCTTTCTTTTGAATCATGACTATCATCTGCATCTCAGTTTATCTGCTTCACATGACCGCATTGTTGCAAAATCATTGCTCATTTTGAAGAAATGAAGGTCACGAATGAGAAGGGCATGTGTGACATGTTAGTTGTGCGCCGTCTCTCATCACATGCCCTCTTGTGCACATCTGTGTTACTGTAAGCAGCCAATCAGAGCGTACACTCTTCATCTTCATTCTTGAATTGTCTGCAATATTGTTGGCCTAATCTGACCGTTTTCATTCATGAATTTTTTTTTTGTTTGTTTGTTTTACTTGTGCAGTTTATGCATCACAAATACTAGACTCTAATATAAAATCTAGTTCAACACATTAAAATGAATGAAAGAAGAAAATTTGGGTAAAAATATTTTTTTTCATATTGTTAAGATGTTTATGTTACCGGTCTGTGTTTTGTTGTTTAGAAACGTAGTAGTTAAAAAAAAAAAAAAAAAAAAAAAAAAAAAAAAAAAAAAATTTAACATGAGGTGTCATATCTTTTTTTTTAAATGCAGTTAATATTGTGATTCCATCCATCCATCCATCCATCCATTTTCTCATCTGCATGGTCTCATAAAAGGTTACAGGAAAGTTGGAGCCTGTCCCAGCAATCATTGGGTGAGAGGCAGGGTACATCCTGGACAGGTTATCAGTCCATCACAGGGCCATATTGTGATTTATTGTGATTCCTTCTTAACTATTTTGTTTATGGTTTTTGCAGTATTTCTTGTCAATATAAACATCTTATTATTCCAAAACAATGCTGCTGACACTCAAGGCTACACTTTACTTCTTCATCTTATTAACACACTCTTGCAGTTCAAAGATTCAAGGCTACAGAAAGAAGGTGTCAGCAAAAATGTGCTGCTACTGTAAAATTAGTTAGAGTTGACCCTCTCAGTGCTCTGATGTTTGTTGTACATGTGCACGACATTTAACTAATTTTCATTTCCAAAATATATTCACCTCAATCTTTTGTTGTTAGAACTGCAGCGTTTTTAATATGTGTGATTATTAGGCATGTCATTATTATTGGCCGCTATTAGCATTAGCATTAGCATGTCTTTTAATGACACAAGTGCTCATTTCAAACTCTTCAGCTCCACTAACTCTACATGACTAAATAATCATTAGGGGTGTTTGATATTGGCTTTTTTACCGATATCTGACATACCGATTTTGTCCAACTCTTAAATCCTGATACCGATATCAACCGATATTAATATTTGTAAGCAAGTTGTGCCAGACAAACAAAAATATTTGGAAAACCGTGATGTATGGTTTTCCAAATATTTTTGTTTGTCTGGCACAACTTGCTTCCCCTAATAATTATTTACTTTATAACAAATATCTATAATAAGCTCTTTTCTCTTTTCTTCCCTCTTGCTTCAGGATTCACTCATTCTGGAGAAGAGTGACATACACCACCCAGTCTGCTCCTTCCAAGATGACTTCCAAGAGTTTGAGATGATCGACGATGAAGATGAGGACGATGAGGAGGAGGAGGAAGACGAGGAAGATGTTGACCCCGATGCGCCCCCGTCTCCCTCTCTCTCCCCTCCTCCATCTCCTACTCTTGGGACGCTGAAGAGCAGACCCACCACACTGAACCTCACCACCGCCGTGTCACAGGTAAGCAGACTGACCCCAAACATGGAGCGTGTGTGATCTCTTCGCCATGGAAACCAGGGTTTTGAACGTTGCCTGCTCTCTTTGTTCTCATTAGGATTCCCTAAACAACAACAGCAGTTTATCTCCAAAGAAAGGAAGCTGGCAGGACTCTTTACGCAACCCAACCTCACAAGGTGAGAACGTCATAAGTTATCAATGAAAACCTGGGTGTGAACTGCTATGTTTTCATGTGTGTTTGTATTCATTTGTTTGTCCATTCACACTAAATAAAGACAAGGCATTACTAATTCAAATAAATTAATCTTTGTTATGCTATTCAAGCATTTTTACAACACTGGCAGCTCCAGTTTTATATGGAGCTGCCAGGTTCCTTTCAGATTAATTTAATGAAGCTCAGCTGTTATACAAAGCTGGGTTTATAACACAGTTAGGAAATAAATATCTACTGTACCTCCAGGCCGTCTGTCTCCAACCCACTCATGTTTGGAGGATGGTAGTCATGTGACAGGCCAGTGCCCAGCCTCTCCAGTTTCCCAGGCTCCAGGGTCTCAGAGCAAAGGTACTCCACCAAAACAGGCAGGGGAGGGCGGGAATCCCCAGTCTCCTCATAGGCCCCTCCTCTGCGACATGGAGGGCAACAGGCGGGAAAGGCCCGAATACGGTAACAAGAAGGCCAGCCCAGCAAGCTTAGAGACCATCCCATTGACATCAGTGTTATGTGGTGCTGTTTTGTGAAATGATGTGATGTGAGTTTGACCTCAACGGGAAGTTCAGCGAACACTAATGTGTTCATTTGTAGAAACAGCGATGCTTTAATCTGCAACTTAAGGGATCTAAATGAGTTGTTTCCATTTGAAAGAGTTTGCTGAACTTGTTCCTCTTATGTAATTTTAAATCATCTGAATTTTTTTTTGTCTTGTGCAAGTAGTGCTTTATAGCTATCTCTGTCTTTAACATTTACTTTTTTTTTTATTTCCAACCTTGTTTTGGACTCATCTTCATAATCATCAGTGTTATGCTGTACAATCAAAGTCTTATGCCCTTTCTTCTTTCTCCGCAACTTTTTTCTTCACAGGTTCTTTTGGTCAGCATAAGTCTCACCCACGTGCTGCTGACTTCGCTGAGTCAAAGGCAGATCCTTTAATCCAGACAGCCAGAGTACCTTCTGTTGACGAGCACTCCCAGTGTTCAGATACAGAAGTGGACCATGACCTCAACAGTGATCACAACCACAAACACTTAAACCGGCGGGCCACCGACACCTACACAATCACCAGTGAGTCAGGTTTGGAGCCGGAGAATGATCTGGACCCAGATGGAACCAGTCGCTGCTTGTCATCCACTGCCCCTCTGGGAGCCAACGATGGTGCCGACACACCCTTGTCTGAGGAAGAGCTGGAGAAGGATTTTGAAGTGGAGTTCATGTGTAAAGAGACCTACGATATGGTGTGTAAAGAAAACCAATCATCGTATGTGGAATTTCCCTCCATCGAGCCCTCCGAGCCTACGTCTTTGTCCACCTATCGGTCATCAAGCCACTCAGAAGCTCACAATCAGTCCAGAAGTTTAGATGCTCAAGCAGTGTCTACTATGGAGGCAGCAGCCAATGATTCCAACTCTCCATCCTCAGATCCAGGGATAGCGGATATGAACCAGCAGGGATACATGACTTCAGACCAGGACAAGGACCTCAGCTCTCCCGGCTCTGACTCTGACCTTGAAGGGGAGCTGGAAGCAGCTTTTGCTTGTGGAGGACCTGTAGTTTCCAACATGATCTCTTCCATCTCAGAGACAGAGTTGGACCTGACCAGTGATGAGAGCAGCAGTGGCCGTTCATCTCACCTCACCAATTCCATTGAGGAAGCCAGCTCGCCAACATCAGACCAGGAACTGGATCCAGATACAGAGTTGGAGCAGGATAGTGGAATCGTTGGGCTGAAAGCTTCATTGCTTTTGGGTCAGCCTGACCCAATCAAAGAAGGCTCTATTCTACCCTCTCCTTCCCCTCTTCCTTCACCTACTATTGCTACACCCTCCCCTGTTGACTCACCCATCTTACCGCCTGAGTCCTATGATGATGGTCAAGCTCTGATAGGCCTACAGAGTGTAGATGATGAGCTGCCATATGAACACCAAGCTGACCCAGATGAGACCTTACCTCCAACCCAATGCTGTGAGGATGGCCTTGCAAGACCAATGGTTCTCCAGATAGAACCAGACCACAGCTTGGAGAGCTTCAAGCGCTCCTTCTACTTGCCAGTGGGGCCAAGGTTAATGCCAAGTGCAGATGAATATGATGGAACAAGTGAGGGAGACTCTGAATCAGAAAGTGAAGATGAGCTGAGCGAGAATTCAGACTCTCCCTGGCTTCTCAGCAACTTGGTCAACAGGATGATCTCAGAGGGCTCATACCCAATCAGCTGCCCAGAAGACTGCTTCAAGAGAAAGGTGTCTGTGTCTGATACCATCTCACCATCTTCAGATTTTGGAGAGGGAGATAGTTTCAATGATGAGGACCAGGAGAAGAAAGCAGGGATGGAAAGGTCGCAAGAAGGGGATAAAGAAGGTCAAGGCTGCAGGAAGGAGAGGATGGAGCATGGAGCGAGGGTTAGGAATGTGGAGTCTAGAAAAGAAGGAGAAAGTGTAAATACTCATGTCTATATGAGCAACCCTACAGGAGATACCATAACCCCGCTGAGTTTTAAGTGTTGCACAGACGTTGAGGGAAGGAGCTCCTTGTATACCAATAAAGACTGTGACAAGAATTCGACAGCAAAATCATCTAAAAATGTTGGGATCCATCAGGAGGATGAGGAGCCCAATAATGACTTGACGATGCTGGAGGGAAGAAGGGATTTAGACTCACCCAGTCTTACTGAGAGTGTTGTCAGTGACAAGGATGAAGGACGGGAAACTGAGCCCAGGCCGACAAGTCGCTCATCAGCATCTCTGGAGCGTATCACGGAGGTCAAACACAGCCTGACCCTGGACTTACCTACTGCACAGACCAACCGCTGTTTCAGTTTCAGCTACTCTACAGACAATGATGAAGACGAAGACAATGGTGACTCTTACCCTTTCCTGAGCAGCTTGGGGAAGCAGTCCTATAGTGGCAGTGACTTAGAGCTCGACAGCTCACCGCCCATTGATTCCAGTGTTCAAGATCATCCGTTGCCTGACCATGACCTTCCACTGTGTGAGAAAAGCTTGGCTCTGAGACAACCAAATGAAGATGATGGCCTGGCCTATGACTCCATGAAGTATACATTGGTAGTGGATGAAAATACAACACTGGAGCTAGTTAGTCTTAGAAGGTACGCCTCCCAACACATTTAAGAACTAGGACTATTAAAAGTCAAGCTCTTTTGTATTCTACTCTTCCCAGTGTTCAAGCCTTTAGCTCAATATTATATCCTCTCAGGTGCACCTCTGTTCTGAGCGATGACAGCGAGCTTTCGACTATCTGTGATGAGGAGCCTTTGGGGACAGGTGAGATGGGCTATGGTCGTGATGATGAAGAAGTGAGGCCAGAACTTCTCAGCTCTTCAGAGGACTCGTCTCCTGAGGCTGACATCCCATTTTCTAAGAAGTTCCTAAATGTGTTTGTCAACAGCACCTCACGCTCCTCCAGTAAGCTGCAAACATTTCCATTCCCTGCAATGGTTTAAGAAAAATCTTTATATTCTATTTTACTGAGAGGTAGTTTGCATAATTAAAGATAAATATATATGTGTACACTACCAGTCTGGACACACTTTCCTATTAAATTAAATTGAAAAAGTGTGTCCATTTGTGTGTGTGTGTGTGTGTGTGTATATAAATATATCTATATATATATCTATATATCTATATATCTATATATATATATATATATATATATATATATATATATATATATATATATATATATATATATATATATATATATATATATATATACATATATATTTCACTCATCAATGTCAGTACGATACATGAAATTATCTAAATTTAGCAGGAGACCCCCACACAGCCAATGGAACTCCAGTACACCATCAATCAGTGTTCCTGCTTCAAGATTTATATCTGTAATAAAGGGTGATTTTCATAATGAATAGCTCATTATAAAGGTTTTCATTTGCATTTCCTTTTTTCACACATTAGCCACCTTTCACTTATACTCCACGATAAAAGATTTCCATAAGAATAGAACAGGTACAAATGTTTGCACATATATATATATATATATATATATATATATATATATATATATATATATATATATATATATATATATATATATATATATATATATATATATATATATATATATATGTATATATATATATATATATATATATATATATATATATATATATATATATATATATATATATATATATATATATATATATATATATATATGTAAAATGAAAGACATATATATCTATTTATATGTATATATATTTTAAATATGTTTTAAGAAAGACAGATATCTTAACTTGTGCCTCATCTCCTGTGTAGGCACAGAATCTTTCGGGCTTTTCTCGTGTACCATCAATGGAGAGGAGAGGGACCAGACACACAGGGCAGTCTACAGGTACGTTTTCAGTGCAGAAAGACAACAAAAACAACAATGCAGTGACAACAAAAAGTAAAGATCAATAATAGAATTCAGAAATTAGAATTGTGTTTAGCCCTGCGATGGACTGGTGAGGGTGTACCCCTCCTTTCACCCAAAGACTGCTGGGATAGGATCCAGCTTCCCCGCGACCCTGAATTAAGCGGTTCGGAAAATGAATGAATGAATGAATTGTGTTTATTCAAAATGATTTTATAAGATGTAATTTTCTAACAGGTATTTAGGGAGGGGAGGGAGTCTGTTGTGTAGATAAACTATAAGACATTTCTTTGTTTTGTGGTTTCTCCATGTATGGAGGTCCTACAGCAGTACATAACTAATTACATTAGGGAGGAAAGCTGGTCGCCTGGTTACAGCTGGAGCTGCAGGGGTGTCTGACAGTAATCTGATCAGCCGCCACCTGCGTCCCTGTGTATGTCCCTGTGTGTGTCCATGTGTGTGTCCTTCTGTGTGTATGTATTTGTCCACCAAACACAAATAGCAAAAGCTACACGGTAATCTATAAAGCTATTGTAAAGCTATTGTAATCGTCTCCTTCCATTCACTCCATAATGTTTTGTTACCAGCTTTTTCCTCACTCCACTCTCTCCTTCCTTGGTGGAAGACTCCTGAAAACAAAGAAGATGCCTCCTGAAAAAAAAAACAACAAAAAAAACCGCAATCTACAAGAGATGGGATGACACCACTTTCATATATCTTTGTTCTCTCTGCTGCCCTCTGCAGGTTTATTCCAAGACATGCAGATGAGCTGGAGCTGGATGTAGATGATCCGTTATATGTTGAGGAAGAGGAGGATGACTACTGGTACAGGGGCTATAACATGCGGACAGGGGAGAGAGGGATATTCCCTGCTTTCTATGCCCATGAGGTCATAGGCCAGTCCAAGGAGCTGCTGGGTGGGTAGAGTGATGCATCCTTCTTTTGTTTTGTGAAACTGAAAATTGAAAAGAAATCAGTGTTTTTTATGATTACTATTTCTTTCTCCACACCATCCAGGCATGAAAAGAAATCCAGCATGGATTGAGACTTTCAATGTTCAGTTTTTGGGGTCTGTTGAGGTACCTTATCACCAAGGCAACGGGATTCTATGTGCTGCCATGCAAAAGGTGAGAAGAGCAAACATATGTGCAGTTAGATGAAACTTTCGGCACTTACTGAATGCACAGTTAAAATCCTATTATCTTATTGTGATTGGGATTTTTTTTGTCTGTCAGATTGCGATATCCAGGAAACGGACAGTACATGTGCGACCTCCTTCTCTGTGCGAGCTGGAGATCAGCTTGCAAGGAGTGAAACTAATCATGAGCCTGGAGGATGAATATGACACCCTGGATGAGGTTAAGACAAATGAACGCATCAATAAATAAGTATGAAATCCTTTAACATCAGTCATTAATCGGTTATTTCGTTCTGCTTTCGGCCTTTCTGTCTCTTTCCATCCTCAGTATGACAGATGTAGTCACTTCTTCCAGATGAAAAACATCTCGTTCTGCGGATGCCATCCGCGGAACAACTGGTAAACAAACATCCGCATCCTCTGGCCTCCTGCTTCAGAGTCACTCTGTAACATCTGACTGATTGCATCACATTGTTTTCTTTCCTCTGCAGCTACTTTGGCTTCATCACTAAGCATCCGATGCTGAACAGATTTGCATGCCATGTGTTTGTGTCCCAGGAGTCCATGCGGCCTGTGGCTGAGTGTGTTGGGTATGTCCAGATTGTCATCATCGTATAAATTACTGTTGGAAATAAAAAAAAAAACAAAAAAAACAAAAAAACTCCATGAAATGACAGACATTCAGATCAGTGAGAATGCACAGGTTTTTACTTGCAAGGAACTCGCATGAGTAAAAAGACAATGTTGACCAAACATTCAGCTTAGAACAACCTTCTTATACACACCCCTTCCCCCAAACAGAAAATCCCCATGGGGTAGAGTGTAATCTCTGCCCATGATGTAAGACCCCAGGGTGAGTTTTGACAGGTCCAGCAAGAGGGCAATAATGTCTTTTAGCAGTTGGTCTTACTTTTCAGAGACACTCTAAAGTAGGAGAGAAGAAACATACACATACAGAGTTCTGGTCAGGTCTTCTGTCCTCCATACATAAATACAAAATCTTCTCTGAATAAGAAGAATACCCAGGGTTTTACCTGTTGTTCTTCTTTTCTGCTTAACTGGAGTTGAAGCTTTGGAGTTACTTAGAAGTTTCAGTAAACTTGAATAACATCCTCGGCAGATACTGCTGTCAAGAAGGAGATACTGTATGTCGATACTTAAAAATCAGATCGGCGCAGGGCCTGTTTCATCAATCAAGAAATCAGCAATGCCCCAAATTTACTCCTGTGTGCAAACTAGTGTGCTGTAAGTCTTTATTTAAAGAGCTGTACTTGTACTCTGCATTGGGATGATGATCTTTGGCTGGTTATGTCATCAACCTGGTCAAAATGAATTTTGCTGTCTGGGATTATAATGGTTCAAAGTAACTGGATACACAGACTCAACTTCTGTACTCCACGGTAGCCTAGCGGTTGCCACTGTGGCCTCACAGCAAGAAATTGCTGGTTGGAGCTTGTGGAGTTTATATGTTCTCTCCGTGCATGTGTAGGTTTTCTCTAAGTACTCTGGTTTCCTCCCACCATCCAAAGACATGCATGTTAGGTTAATTTGTTACTCTAAATCAGAGTTTAATCAACCACTGTGCTGTCGCACACGAGTGTGCCTTGAGAGATTTTCAGGTGTTCCCTGAGAAATTACCCAATTTCACCTAATTGGTCTAAAAAGCAGCTCTGTGTTCATTCAAACATACCCCAGTGAAAGACAATAAAATTCCTTCTTCTTGTGTTTATCTGATTTCTATTCAAGATTTATGTTATTAATGCAGACTTAAAAAAAAAACAAACAACATTTTGGTTTGTGGTGTGCCTTGTGATTTCTTTCGTGAAAAAAGTATGCCTAACCTAAAAAAAAAAAGGTTGAAAAACACTGCTCTAAATTTTCCCCAGGAGGGATTGTAAGTGTGAATGGTTGTTTGTCTCTCTGTGATGGGCTGGTGACCTGTCCAGGATGTACCCTGCCTCTCGCCCAGTGATTGCTGGGATAGTGATCCAGCTTCCCCACAACCCTTAATTGGACTAAGAGGTTCAGAAAATGACTGATTACTGAACTTCAACATTTCCTTTTACGTTACTTTGCAGCTGCTCTCCAGTTCATTTATTGAACTTTCTATTTTCCCGGTATTTAACTGACTGTACAGCAGTAGCTTTTAGTTGTTTGTGTCTTACAGAATCAAGTGTGAAGTTGTGTTTGCAAAGTTTTTGATTGCGCCGACAGGATGCGATTGTTCCTTCTTGTCTCATTTTAATGAATGTGCAAATGAATCAACATCTTTCCTACAATTGCTACGTAATTTACTCCTGATTTATCATCATATTTTTTCTGATTTGGCAAATATTTTTCTAGCTGAAGTAGATTAACCATCTCTACCTTTAGTGGCTTCATCTTTTACAAAGGTTCACACTTTAATAATCTTACAGCACCATAATGTCTATATAAACATAGCACTATGAAGAAACTAATCATTCTAATTTATTACTTTAACCACATTGAGATTTTTCAAGCAAGACCTTTACTTCTAATTAAGATTCTTTTTTTGGTTTATTTGCTTGCTTTTTTGAAGATTTTGGATACTTTTCCAAATACCACATGGACCTAAATTAGATACAGTCTGGTGGTTCATCTGCTTTACTTTTATGCACGTCGGATTTGATGTAATCCATTGGTTTCTTTAGCAGGACCATCTTTTCATGTACTGACATGAACATAATTATGATGAATTAAACTAATGTTAATTTGTAATTAATTTCAATTAGTTCAATTATCATTTAGACTTGACAGGAATATAATTTAATTGAATCTTTAAAGGAGCTTTTGGAGTAATCTCCATTGTGAGAATGACTCACATTTTTGGTGGTATATCAATAAAACTGAAAGTTTGCAACAGGAGTCAAATCCCATCAGCCATAGTGGTGTTTTTTTATTTTTTATTTTAGCCCTAAAGATACAAGTAGTTCAAGTTTGTGTGAACTGGAAGCAGGCAGAGAGGTTTTTTGGTTATGTGTCATCATCTAATTAATTTGTATTAACTTTATTTTTTATTAAGATTAACATATTTGTTTGTATGACATAAACATTCATTCATTTATTCATTATTCTAACCGCTTAATCCAATGAAGGGTCGCTGGAGCATATCCCAGCAGTCTTTGAGCGAAAGGCAGGGTACACCCTGGACAGGTTACCAGTCCATCGCAGGGCCACACAGAGACAAACAATCACTCACGCTCACTCCTAAGGCAATTTAGAGTAACCAATTAACCTAACATGCATGTCTTTGGACGGTGGGAGGAAGCCAGAGTACCCAGAGAGAACCTACGCATACACGCGAAGAACATGCAAACTCCAAATTGAAGGGCCACTGCCCAAACCTCGTCCCAGCCAAGGATCGAACCAGCGATCTTCCATAAACATTCTTTGAAAAACTAAGAGAACTGTGAAAATTTTGAACAAAATATCCTATACTGGTGCAGAGACAAATAATAAGATCCTATACATCTTTTTTGCAGACGGGCTTTCCAGGAGTACTACCAAGAACATCTGGAATATGCCTGCCCGACCGAGGACATCTACCTGGAGTAAGATGGGTTGCCATGACAACCTTCCTCTGAAGGCTTATGTACATTCATAAAACTCGCCACTAGAGGGCGCTGTCAATTTTATTTATTTATTTTGCTCCATTGTAAAATACTCTCCTGTATCCTGCTAAAACTGGGATCCTCATTTCTACAGTTTGCTAGTCACTTAACTCATTTCGATCATCTCCTTGTTTAATTCCATGTTCTGGATGGATTGATTGCCTGTTTCTTTGATCTTTTTCTATGATACAAAACTAAGACGCTGAGCACCTGTTTATTTAAAGGTTCCTCTTTTGAAATGAAAATGTACCTACTACGGCTGTCTCACTTTTCAATGCATGGCTAGTAGTAGTACTGCACACAAACACACATATCCAAGAGAATGGCGAGCAGCTCAACAATCAGTGAAGGAATGGTGTCGAATCAAGAGCTTGGCATTTCAGCTGACTGTAAATATGTTTTGTTTTTTGTTCGGTTCTGACAAACGGCTAATTCACTTTCTACTGACGATGACATTGGAGCTAGGTAGAGAGAGTGAGCAGTCCTCGATTCAAGCTTTCCCTGTGTCGTACAAAACATAGTGTGTGTTGTAAATACATGTATAGAAAGTAGACATACAGGCGCCTCATTCAGACTTATATATATATAAAAAAAGAACAGTTTAGACTGATTTTGTTTCTAGTTTCGACGTGGGTTAAAATAACTCGCTCTGAGCGGAGTAAGAGAAGTTGACTTAGAATGAACTCTGAATGTCATTAGCTGTGCAGATATTTAATTCAGCCTGGGTTAGATCCAGTAGCTGTTAGCAAATCTGAATGATGTGACAGCACTGTTCTCCTTCTGTCCAGTCCTCAAACGTTGCACTGCCTGTTGATCTTTACAGCGAGGAGAAAAATCATTCAACGGTCGAACGTCCCCGCGCGCTTCGCCGTCACTGATGTGAATGTGAGTTCAATGAAAGCGAAGGCCCTCTGACAAGCCATATTCTCACAGTTCTGACTGTTTTCACTCTGGTTTTTTTGGTGACAGGCTTGTCTCACTTTTCTTTTGACTTGGAAAGTTTCAATGAGGGAAAAGGAGGGACTAAGTCAACCAGCAGCTGCATGTCAGCGATGCAGCACAGCACCTGCTAATTGTTGGACCTGGTAACACAAAGCATAAAAAGGGAGGTTACGCAGAGATGTAGGTGGTTAAACTTGATCTAATTTTGAAGTCAGGGCAATAAAATAAATGACATCCTGTACCTGCCTATATTTCTTGCTTGTAGTCTGGTCACATGTTACACAATGACCCATGCTGCTGTTGTAGTATCATATGACACTGCATCGTACAGTCCAGCACCTTATATAGAGAAAGGGTAAATTTAAACTTCAGGCTTTTGGCTTAACCACCTCTTGCCTATACCTAATGTTATTTCAGACACTGTTGGGCATCTTGTTCTGCTGCTTTCACTAGATGTGCAGGATACTGGTGTCGAAAGCTATCTGGAAGTGGATACGGCAGGAAGAAGGGTATTATCAACATGTGTATTGCTGTCAGTTAGATCATGTATATACAATAGCAAATCTACAATAGTGCTGTGTCCTTTATGTTTAGTACGTTGATGAAATGAATATGTACATTCATTAAAAGAGAAATTTAAAAAGATTTAAAAAACAAACAAAAAAAACAATCAGATCAGCACCCCTGAAAGAAAAAGAAAACTTTAATATATGTGATCTGCAATCATTTTGTTTCAGTGTCTTTAATTTTCAGAACAAGCAGTCTCACACACAAGTGGCATTTTAGTCCCCGCCAACTCTGTTACTCTCTAGAAACTGGCTTCAGCAGCACATTTAGAGCACATCTGTGAGATGCGACATCACCAGTGTGCAACGCTTCCACCAAACCAACCCAGATAGTAGCTGAGTCACTGGGAAACTTTTGCGTCTTGCCAACTGTAGTAATTACCTTTGAGCTCAAACCGTGTGCCCCGTCTCCGATCTGTATCTCTTTGCTTCTATGTTTTTCTAACTTGTTACAGCCGAGTTCAGATCCTCCTTTTCACACAGCAACAGAAAAAACAGCCTCCGAGGACGTTCCCTCATATAGCCGCTGACAGTTAAACCGACTTTGACTTTATTACTTCACTGTATACCTAAAACAAAACAGTATGTGACAGAGCCAACATATCCTATCTTGTATCTTTAAAAACAAGGACATGTAAAATTCAAGGGAAAAAAAAAAGAAAAATGTTTAAAAAAAAAAAAAAAGAAAAAAAAAAAAAGAATCACTCTGCCTTGTCATGGGTTTGGTCTTATGAATAAAATATATGCTTGATGTCCGAAGCTCTTGTTGTCTTTATTGATTTTTGCTGTACAATTTGTGGAACTGAAACAGGTTGCAAAACATTTTTTAATATTTAATTTGTGTTCAAGTAGGTAGGATTCAGAAAACGTACAGTCACGTTCAAGATTAGTTTGAAAAGTAATCAGTGGTCACCGTAAGAAAGTCTCCTCATGGAGGAAAAGGTTTGTAGCTTTTCTTTTCAGGACGAAGAGAAGTCGATTAAATGCCCATCAACAAGCAGCAACACGCAGCTGCAAAATCCTCACCACACCGTTATACTTTGATTTAGCGATTCAGACATAAAGTCAGTGCAATAAGTCCCACCTTGTTGTCACAACCAGCCGTAAAGGTTTGTCTCATTAACAGTGGCAGCAGCTGGGTTTAGGGGTACACTGAGGATTGCAACAGGGCTCAAGTTTGGGGTCTGTACCCTTTGATACCTGGCTCTCCCCAAACACCATGGAGGCTTCAAATTTTTCCTTGACTTTCTTAATCTGCTCGAGCACAGCTTGGATGTCGGGTCTTTCTTCAGGTGAGAGCGGGTAGTGCTCAGAGGGGTCTGCCTCCAGATCGAAAATAAGAGGAGGGTCGTGTGCTTTGAGGGTCGCGAACGCGGAGCAGTCTGGATCTGGTGTGGTACTGCTGAGGGTAGAACCTGATCCAAAAGTAAGAACAAATCAACATCACCTCAGCTCTGGCTGTGGGAATACACCTTACAGTAATTCTGCGCTGAATGTGAAGTGTGTTACCTCGAGTATAGAAGTGGGCCTTGTACTTCCCCAGCCTGAGAGCAAACAGGCCATACGTTTCAGTGGGATCTGTTGGGTAGAACATCATTGTCTCTCTCTTACTCTGCAAAAAAAAAAAAAAAGGATTATAGATCCATAAGTCAACCTGGTGTTACCAATATTTCAGACTTTAGAGAAGAAGAGCAACACAACGTGGGTACCTTTCCGTGGTTGACAAGGATGTTGGTCATATCAAACCCATCCAGCATCACCGGGGGGAGTTTGGCTCCTGCCAGGTTTGCGATGGTGGGGAGAACATCAAGAGTGCTAGCCAGCTCATGAGTCACACCTTTAAAGATGCATTTAGAAAAAGCACAAACAGAAACAATGTCATGTGGATTTTTACCATTAAAATGACAGAAACAACACAAAGTTACATGAAAACAATGTAAAGTTAGTAAAGTTTGGCAGCTGTGACAGAAGCATTATTTTTCTCTCTAATTCCAGCTTTTGTTTAGAAACATGAAGATTTTTGAGAGCCTGTACCTGGCCTAATGGTCCCAGTCCAGTAAGCAATGGCTGGCTCTCTCATGCCTCCCTCATATGTGGTAGCTTTGCCACATTTCAGTGGGCCAGCGTTTCCTCCTCGGGACATGCGCATCAGTTCAGGCCTACACGGCGAGACACAAAAAGCACAGTGCAGCTGCTCTGTTTCTGTGTGGATGCCATTCACCTTTGTGCATACTTCCATTCAAACGAGTTTACTTCTGGATAAAAGCCTTGTTGAAAAGAATTCTGTGAAATAAATATTATCTTCGTGGATTCATGGTTTTAAAAAAGCATATACATTAGTTCATTTATGCTGTATTTGTTGACTTTGAGGTCAGAAATGGAAAAGCGGAAAAATAATTTCAAAACTTTGCACTGTAATCACTTTTCTTTTTCAAACCATTAGTCATGTGTAGCTTAGATACAAACAAGAGAACCAACCCGTTGTCAGATGTGAAGAAGACTAGTGTGTTGTTGATCACTCCTGTCTTTTCCAGAGTTGCCATCAGGTCTCCTATGGTATTGTCCAACTCCATGAGAGCATCTCCAAACGGACCTCTTAAAGACCGCCCAGCGACTCCTGTACCTGCATACTGAGGGTAATGGGTGTGCTGCAGAGAGATATGGAAGAAGTTGCAAGTTCAGGCTTATGCACTGCTCGAGCTACACAGGTGGTTGAAACTTTCTGTATCGTACTGCTTGCAAAAGAAAAAAAGAAACTCAATGAATTCTTCTACAAATCCTAAAAACACAATTAATCCTCATAAAAGTATCAACTAATGAATATTGTATTCCAAATGGTTTAATCTCCTTACATGCGATGGGTAGTAGAGGAAGAAAGGCTGCTTTTTCATGGCTGATGTTATGATAAAATTAGTAGCAAAGTCTCTGTAAGCCTTTTCTAAATCAAGGAAGTGGACTGGTTGCTGCTTGATATCTTCATTGTACATTAGTGGGACAGTTACGGTGCCAGTATCACAAAACCCAAAACACTTCACATCTGGGGGGAAACAAGTCAGGTTGTGACAGGGACCCTTTAAAAAAAACAGTGACACAGAAGAAAACAAATATTATGATTAAAACAGAGAACTCCAAGAATTTCCCTTTAATATGTAACATCACAGACTGGACACACACTGACCATGTCATGTGAGTACGGAATCCCCAAGTACGTGTCAAAGCCTTGCTTGGTTGGAAGAAATGTCCCATTGGCCCCAAGTCCTAAGTGCCACTTCCCCATAGCTGCCGTGGCATATCCCAGAGGTTTCAACACCTCAGCTATGGTGGTCTCATTCAGAGGAAGACCTCCTATGGAACCTGGGTACAACACACCAGGGTAGACACCTGAACGGGTGTGATAGCGACCTGTCAGTAACGATGCCCTAAAATGAGAAAAGCATACAAGACAAACATGGTTATTTACAAACATTTAAAGAGACAACTTTAAAGGATCTTCTGAAAATATGCAGGAAAGAATAGAAACTGCTAAAACAGGTTGTACCAGTTGTTTATCCTAATTAGCACATGATTTTAGAGAGTGAAAGAGAAAGAAAAACAAACAAAAACACCTTGTCGCAGGTTATCATATGTATTATAAGTAAAATATGATGTATTAGTGTGTTAAAGTCAGATCTATAGGTCGCACAGATACCTGGAAGGGCTGCAGACAGAGCTGGAGGAGTAAAAATCTGTAAAGCGGAGTCCCTTTGCTGCCAGGCGGTCCAGGTTAGGAGTGAGAGAACTGGGATGTCCGTAACAGCCCATGTCTCCAAAACCCAAATCATCCGCGAAAATAAGGACGAAATTAGGAGGCGAAGCATAGCAGGTGCAAATGAGACTCAGAATCAAACAGGTGAGGCCGGTGTAATCCATCCTGAGTCGTCTCGTTACCGCTGAAATGTGATTTACAGTCGATCCCAAACAAACCAAAACCAATGTTGCATTTCATGTACTTCGGAAGTAAAAACGAAGTCGCTTTATTGTCTACTTATAGGCGCAGGAAAAGAGCGGAAATGCACCCAGTTCTGCTCAAATTGTTTTTTAAATGCATGTATCTAAAAGAATGGAGGGTCTTGATCAGCTATAATGAACTAATGGTTATTTTTTGGTGTTTTGTCTGTTGAAAAGCATCAAAAGTCAAACTTTTTTTTTACATTTGTAAAATGCCTTTTGAAAAAAGGATCAAGTTCAAGATTTTGTTGTCGTTGTCTTTTTTCAAAGGTTTAAAGGGTTTTAAAACGAAACCCAACATTTTAAAACTATTTTCTTTGATTTTACATTTCCGGCAATGATAATTTCCAGTATAAAGTAGCCGTGAATGCATCAACAGAGTCACGTGCATAAATGTCTACGGTCACGCGCTAGTTTGCGGAAACGGTCGCATAGAGTTGACGTCACGCTCCGTTATGTGTAGTTTTAAAGTTATGTAGTTGTAGTATTTGGGCTGTATATGTATACATACGTACACACACACACACACACACACACACACACACACACATGTATATATATATATATATATATATATATATATATATACACATACATATACATGTATATGTACAGCCCAAATACTACTACAACTATTAGATATATTGTGCAAATAAAAATAAGTTTTTAATAATAACAAATTGGGTGCAATGGGTGTCTTAACACTTTGTTATTGATCACAAATAGGTTGACACTTATTGAAATTTGGGAGTGTTTTTTGATAAACAAAAAACATTTGAATTTGTTGTTGAGAATTTTATAGTTTAGTCATTTATTTTTATTTTTGTTACTATTAAGACTGAATAATACATATTCAATCAATTATTTTATCTAATTTGTTGCACCTCTAGTGTTGATATACACCACCATACTGTATCCTTCTGATACAGTGTGGTGGACTTCAGTTTCATCTCATGAAACATTAAATACTAATTTTATTTGTTCTGCTTACAGTTGCTACTGAGTTCTTTAATCAAAAAGTCTCTGGCTGTCTTTGTTCTGCCCCAAAGCTACAAAATAAAGTCCTGTCCATTAACAATATCAAATAAATTTTTAAAGAGCGACCTTTCCCCTTTCTTTAGTTGTGCCAGAAACTGCCCCATGGCCACTGTTAAGGCCATTCTTAATTTAGTTTTCACTTCCTCTCCCAGCATTATTCCACCTACCATCATGAGTTAGGGAGAAAATATTTTACTGCAAAAGCTTGACTGAAAAAAAACCTGAGGATGTATAAAACCGATTAGTGAGAAGAATGTCAGAACAGGAACTGCTTCTCACCTTTAAGGTGTATTTATGAATGCTCAAGTCATAAATGGGCATTGCACATTCTTAGCATCTATATGTGCGGCAGTGTGCAATGATTCCCCTCTAGATTTTGGTCTGGCTTTTAAGGGGATCAAAGATAGCAGGCCCCAATTTTTACTGACATTTAAAAAAGAAAACATGACCACTCAAGGCCCTCTTTGTGAACTGTCCAGGGTATTCTCCGCCTCTTGCCCAGTGATTGCTGGGATAGGCTCCAGGTTCCCATGACCCTTCAGCTTAATTGGCTTCAGTACTTAACAAAATGAATCACTCAGCAAATATCTCAAAACCTATACTGAAAATACGACAAATATTGCATTTTAGGTATTATTCATGTATGTATTTTATTTATACAATTTCGCTGAGAATTTCAGCAGTGTTTCTAAGCCAGAGCCATAATGTCACATCTGTTTGAAGTGTCTGGTGAGCACAGCAATTCATCGCTAGTTATTAGCTTGTTTATGGCCAGCAGAGATTTCTTCAGGCTTGCAGTAGACGACAAACGAGCTGATGCAATTACCCGCAGGATTAACATCAGTTTGCACCATATTAATGTCTTTAGTTACTTTTTAAATTAACATAGCAAAAATGGAATTGACTGATAAAAAAAAAACGCCTTAACTTCTGCAACTGTAATCTTGACAAAGAATAACAAAGATGGTTCACAATATATGGGCTGTATTTTCCTTACCTAATGAAATAATCATTGCATGATAATTATTAGGATTATTTGAAACCAACACCATTCTTATAGTTTTGTACACATCAAATTCTCACATGGATCTGTCAAACATCAATCAAACCGTCAACTCCTGTTATTGTTTCTCTCATGGTGGTGTCCTCCTTCAGGCACCTGGTGGCTGTGGTGGACAATTGGAACAGTTTATTCCTTAAATTTCCATGTCGATTATTATTTGTGAAGCAGCTGAGAAGGAGTGGAAGGTCAGGATGACTGATTTCCTGCACTCCCCTTAGATTGTTCTTTTGTATCTTGCTCTTGTTTCAACTGGTATCTTGTTTTCCGTTTTCCTTCTGTAATGAAACCATGGTAATCATGTCATGAACTGGGATTGTGTCCTTGGGTAATATAAACATACTGTTCTGCTATATTTAATTAGCTTTTTCCTCATTGTCAAGCCAAAATACATCCCATACAAGGTTTTCACTTGAATAAACACACAAAACAAGCACTGGAGTTTTGAGTCTCATCCCCCCCAACCCCCCATCCATTTCAATGAATCACAAAAAAGTATTTATTCCGTTACTGGATGCTCCCCAATGTGGTAGCACAGATCTGTTTTTTTCATGCTGCTCATCTGATGTTTTTGTCTGCCTCTTGATTAAAGGTGTTAGTTTTAGGGCCTGAGGCTGCATGTCTGTCCTCTGTAGCAACCTTGGTTCCTGCAACTAATTCGAGGTGACACGTGGTCAATTGCACAAACAGGAGGAGAAATAAATCACTGGTGCAGTGCTGCAGAAAGTACCAGTATAAGTGGAAATGCATGTCGTTGATGATTTTGTAATGTAGAAAGAATAACGGGCCTCTTTATTTATGTAATGTCAGAGCCAAGCTTCAGTGAGGGGATCAGAGCACTTCCTGCATTTAAATAAGCTGGTATCATATGAGAGCAAAAGGAAGAGATGACATTAAATCATACTTTACCTTTTAATCACCTACATTTGTGTAACTGTGCATGTGTTGAGAAAGCCTCAGTTTGTTTACACTGTCACATAATGATAAATTTGTTCCTGGAGAAATAATAAATCTAAAAGGCATTTAAAAAGAGAAGAAGTAAACACCAAAAGCAAATTATTTATAAGTTAAAAGCATGTTTTTATGTTAGGTTCTAAGTGTGGGCGAGACGGATAAAGATTGGATTATTTCTCCAGGAAAATCATGTAAATTTGTGCAGTGTCTTTTGAAATTACAGACACATTTTTTGTGTGTCTGCGTGTTTACATATGACTATCAATTGGCCTGCATGCTGTCCAACACTGTTGTTTACCCTCAGGGAAATAGATACTTTTGATTTATCATTCACTTTCACATCTCTCCACAGTAATGACCTACATTCAGCAACCACTGTGTGCTGGGGTGAGAGAGTGAAGGGTGATGGGGTAGAGACAGCAGAAATAAATGAGCTGAA